>NC_136159.1:1082500-1363720 GCF_965212315.1 Lampetra planeri
ACTCCCTCTCCGTGCCGCCCTTAATAGGCGCTCGCAAACAGCACCTGTGCCGACAGGTACAGCGCATGAGCCCAGGGGCGCCGGCAAAACGGGTTGAGCAGAAATCTTAAACACGTGGGGCAGGCGCCGTCAAAGAATGCGTAGAGAAGGCACATTGCACATCCTGCATACATCTGTGTGCGCGTGTGTGTGTACAGTAGATTAGCAGATAGTCATTAATGTGCGCACACACACACACACACAATCATTCATGGTGTGAACACGCACAAAGATCCCCCGTATAGCCTTTGACAGACTGTTGGGGCAAGTGCTGTTTTTGACGAGCGCTGATGAAGGCCGGCACGGCACACTAAGGGGTGGAGGGACAACACTAAGCCCGATCACCTTTGTCTTCCCAGTGGCGATGTTTAAACATCACACACATATGAGGCTGAGTCGACCCAAGGGAGGCCCAGGACCGGTTCAGATAATCATCACAGTTCTTGACCGTGAGCGAGAATCTAACTCGGGCACCCAGGTTCGTAGCGCAGCGCGCTAACCACTGCGCCACCGATCTTAATTCACACACGAGACAGGCATGGGCACAGATAGCATCGTCCGAGTGGACACACACGGAGAGACACATGGAAACGCTTCTACACTCGCACGCAGCAGAACACCTACACACGGACACGCACAGATGCGCGCGCACACAAACGCGTATACACAGATGCAATCGCGCACACGGACAAACCACCCTTAGCTGGGCATGTTTTTATTTAACGTATCAACATATTTTTACCTGCAGCCCACCGCATCAGATCTCAGAGGCTAAGCAGCCGCTAAGCCCGGGTTGGTACGCGGGAGCAGACGCTGCCCCCCGTGCAAACACCGCTAGCGCTGTAGGCACGGGCCCTGCCGTGGCCAGCTTACGGCAGTACAATAATGGATTGTTGAATCCATCAGTGCAGAGCTCTTGAGTGTTACCCCCCCCCGTCCCTCTGCACACCCCCCCACCCCTCCCCCTTCGTCTCGTACGCCCGGAAGGTGTTCTCCGCGGTTGTCCACCGGGCTCCTCCCGCGCGGCACCAAAACGCTCGCGATGCACGAGGCCGAGGACCCCGATGCGGCAGGAGCCGTCCTCGACGAGGGGACCTTGGGACTCGCGAGGCTCGCTCAGAAGTGAACTCTCGTCTTGCCGTGTCGTGGCGACAACAGCTGCAGCAGCAGTAGCGTGGTACGGGATAACTCGATGCCACTGTCGAGGCCTGCTGCTGCTGCTGCTACTACGAGAGGGCTTCAGCAGACAGAGAGATAATTGGTTCTTTCTATCTGGCAACAAAACTGACACCTTTTTTTGAGTTGTGCGCCTTTTGGCGTCATCTGGTCCAACCCATATGAGACTAGGCTCTAAGGAAAGCTGTCTCGGGTGTGGATCAATCAACTTTAAGGACAGTGCACATTATCAGAGTTATGTTCTTTTGTTTGTATTATGACTGCAGGTATTGCGGTCTATGCAAACATGACTCCTTGTAAAAAAAGGTGTCAGTTTTGTTGCCAGATAGAAGGGTAAAGAACCAATTATCATATTTTTACTGGCAAATGAGGTTCCCATAGTGCAGACAGAGAGAGTCCGTGTCGTGTCGCTCTTCCTCAACCTCCTCCGTCGAAGGAGCGCAGCCCGCAGTGGGTTCGCTGTGTGGTCCATAGCTTGTGCAGCATGGCCACAGTCTCACTGCTGTGGCCTGTCTTGAGTTAATCTCTATTTATCTAGATGGGTCACTATGTATACGAGTCTGTGTATCTCTATGTGTCTCCATGTATCTCGATGGGTCACTGAGTCTCTATGTGTCTGTGTGTCTATGGGTTACTAAATTGAAAACTTATTTCTTCAGA
Organism: Lampetra planeri; assembly: GCF_965212315.1. Classification (NCBI taxonomy): domain Eukaryota; kingdom Metazoa; phylum Chordata; class Hyperoartia; order Petromyzontiformes; family Petromyzontidae; genus Lampetra; species Lampetra planeri. The sequence continues at coordinate 1,084,376 of NC_136159.1, forward strand.
ACAACTTTTTGTGTTTAGTTTGTTGTCCTTCCCCGCACCTCCGATTAGCCCGGTTGGTTACGTACGGTGCAAAAGAAGTTCAACAGACACGTACATCCATCTTTACACACCGCACCAGGTACTCAGTAGAGGCTCAATCCACCTCGGAAAGGCCATGCACACGCACACCCCCCTCACCGTGATGCCAGGACCACGTCAGATTCCGCTCTCTCTGGGTTTGTCGCCGAGGGCGGCCGTGGCAGCGGTCTCGCCGACTTGCACGTCACAGGTTTGACGCGAGACGCGAGACGCGTGCGGCCTTGCCAGCGAGTAATGGACGCTGATCGTCCAACTGACCAAACTACGGAGCAGTCGGTGCGCACTGGGATAAGGGACGCGGCACGGACGGAGTATTCGGTTTCCCGGCTACGGCGAACATCAGAGCGGCTCTCGCAGGCACCAGAGCCGCCGAGCTGGTGCCCCCGCACCGCCACCTCCCGCCCGACCGCGCACTGACCAGCGTGGCGAGAGGCACGGTGGAACAACGAGCGTGACAGACGTGGCGTGGCGGGAGCCTTCATCCAGCAGTGCATCCACCCAGGGGCTGTGAATTAATATAATCAGGCAAAGGTAAAGGCGCAGAGCTGCAATTCGTTGCTCACGCCGCTGCTGGCGGGAAGGGGGCATCCTCCGCGAGCGCGAACTATTCGAGGGTGCATTGGCCTACTCTTCCACGTTAGATCACCACCGCTCGATCTCCCGTGCCTCGTCGGGAGCTCGAGTTCTCCAGACTGTAGGTCTCAGGGTGCTGTCCATTATTCTACGGAAACTCAGTTTGACATTATAAAAATCACACTCATACACTCACACTGACTCACTCGCATACACACCCCTACGCTTACTCACAAGACAAAATATCCCCCCACCCCACGTATAGCCTTCACAGACTGTTTGGGGCAAGTGCTCTTCGCAAGTAGCACCGATGAAGGCCGGAACGCCACACGAGGGTGGCCAGCACCACGCCCAGCCGCCTTTGCCTCCCCAGAGACGATGTTCACGCACCGCACCAGGTACAATACTCATTTGAGGCCGAATCTACGTAGGGAAGGCCCAGGACTGGTTCGGATAATCGGGTCCCTGAATTCTTAGCACAGCGCGCTCACCGCTGCGCCACCGCCCCGCACACTCACTCACTCGTATTTTTATTCTTTGGCTGATTAACAGAGAACGCGCTGCCACTCTGGGCGGGCGGGGTGGGTGACATCTTCGTCAGGATAATGTGGATGTGGTCGGCAATGTGTGTGTGTGTGCGCGTGTGTGTAAAATGCATTGCGGGTAAGCAATGTGTGTGTGTGTGCGCGTGTGTGTAAAATGCATTGCGGGTAAGCAATGTGTGTGTGTGATGAGTTATGTTTAGCACAAACAGAAGAATGTGCAGCTGAGTGGACCAGCGCTGTCACGATCGGCCTCTGTGGAGGAGGCTCGTGAAGGACGCTACTGGGCAGTTGGAGGCAGTCGCCCTCCAACAACAACGGAGGGCGGTGGAGCGACGCTCACAACAACGAGTGAAGCGCCGGGCGGATAAAACGCAGCAAATTGACACAGTGAGACGCACAGGCGGTGCATCTGCCGGTCACCTCAGTCAATCAACCCATGGCACCTGGGTCTGTCCCGTGGTCTTCAACCAGCGAGCATTCGAGACTTCACGTGCCCTCAAAGTGCACCTAGCCTGGCACAAGCGCCGGTGGTGCCGTCACCACGGACGGCGGTGGCTGTTGTTGTTTAGACCAAGGGTGTCGCTACCTTCGCCGCAGCAGTTGGGGCAGCGTGCAGATTGTTTTACTCAAATGCTGAATCTAAGAACCACACAATGACAAGCGGCCAGCGACAAACAGCACTGTGATCCACGGTGCAATCGGCAACGTGAGTTAATGATTGCGTTTGCTGCACTGAGCGAGCGAGTTTATTGCTGTTGAGAGATGGGGAGGGATGGTGATGATGATGGTGATGGGAGGAGGTAGTTCCGGAGTGGAGCAGTGAGAGGAATAAATCAGAGAGTGAAGTGGGGTGACCTGCAGTGAGGTGTGAGAGTGTGTATATGTTGGACTTCTTTCGCACCGTACGTAGCCAACCATGCTAATCGGAGGTGGGTGTGTGAGTGTGTGTTCTGTATGAGTGAGTGCGAGTGCGTGTGGGTGAGTGAGGAGTCAATGAATAAGTGAATGACAGTGTGATTGTTAGTGAGTTCGTGACAGTGTGAATACATGAGTGGCATTGAGTGAGTGACAGTGAGTGAGTCTGAGTGGCAGTGTGAGTGCGTGACAGTGTGTGAGTGTAGAGTGAGTGACTGAGTGAATGGCAGTGTGAGTGAGTGAAGAGTGAGTGACAGTGTCAGTGAGTGACTGTGTGAGTGACTGTGAGTGACTGAATGACTGTGTGAGTGACTGAGTGACTGTGAAAGTGACTGTGTGCGTGACTGACTGAGTAACTGAGTGACTGACTGAGTGACTGAGTGACTGAGCGAGTGACTGAGCGAGTGACTGAGCGAGTGACTGAGCGAGTGACTGAGCGAGTGACTGAGCGAGTGACTGTGTGAGTGACTGAGTGACTGAGCGAGTGACTATGTGAGTGAGTGACTGTGTGAGTGACTGAGTGTGTGAGTGAGTGACTGAGTGACTGTGTGAGTGACTGAGTGACTGTGTGAGTGACTGTGTGACTGAGTGACTGTGTGACTGTGTGAGTGACTGTGAGTGACTGTGAGTGTAGCAGCAGCTGATTGCGCCCGACCGCAGAGCCAACACACACACTACAGTACAGTCCACAATACTGTACACAATCTCGACACGATCTGGACACAGCACTAAAAAGTCCAAACTGGGACCCGGGAAACACCGCGTGGATGGCATCCACAACAAAACCCCAGAGCAGGAACCAAACCCAGACCAAGAGGTCAAACCGGGGTGGGATTAAACAAAATCCCCAACTCACATACAAAACGCACAGGGGGGGCTACAGAGAGGCGAGAGACGCCGCGTGGCCGATCCTACTTGCTGTACTTCCTTCCTCGCGCGCTGCAGCCCGGCCGGCAAGCGGCGGCAGCAGCAGCAGCAGCCTGCCACGTGGAGGAGCCAGCGGAGCCGCACCGCCGCCTCGGTTCGACTCCAGGAGCTCGCGTCGGGGGTGCAGTGGGGGCAGTGGGGGCCGGCTGGGGGGCAGCTGGGGGGCAGCTGGGGGGCAGTGGGGGCCGGCTGGGGGGCAGCTGGGGGGCAGCTGGGGGGCAGTGGGGGCCGGCTGGGGGGCAGCGCCCTGGGGGGGGGGGGCGGCGGTGCCGCTGGGGAGGGGTGGAGGGGGTAAAGGTCTCTTGTGCGATTGCTTCATTATTTAGTTACTCGGTGATATAAACAGCTGTCTGTCTCTCTCGTCTTCCGCGTGTGTATTTAAGGCTATAAACGTGGGGATCTTCGTCTCTGTGCATATTTTCAATGTGGTTAATCCGCGCCGGTTTTAAACATTCAGGCTGGCCCTGCCCACGACCCATCATGGGTTTAACGGGACCGGATTGCAGTTGAGAGGAGATGTGGACACAGTCCCCCATCGGTGAGCTACTTCTGCAAGCGTGGCTGCCTTGGCTGGTTTCATGTAGCCACCGCATGCCCAGCCACCGCATGGCCAAGCAGCTTCTCTTCAGCCGGATCGAGAGGGATAGACGGGCACGGCACGGCCTAAAAACAGAGATGGAGCTGATGCGGTTACAGAAGGATGTGGGGGAGCTGATCGGACTTGCCGATAACTGGTGCCAGCGGTGTCAAGATCGGCCTCTGTGGAGGAGGCTCGTGAAGGACGCTGCTACTGGGCAGTTGGAGGCAGTCGCCCTCCAGCAACAACGGAGGGCAGAGGAGCGACGCTCACAACAACGAGCGGAGCGCCGGGCGGCTAAAGCGCAGAGAGTTGGCACAGTAGGGGGCACAGGTGGTGCATCGGCCAGTCATCTCAGGCAGTCGACCCGTGGCACCTGGGTCCATTCCGTGACCTCCTGCCAGCGGGCGTTCGACACTTCACGTGGCCTCAAAGTGCACCTAGCCTGGCACGAGCGCCGTGGTGACGTCACCGCCACCAAGGTGGTTATTGTCGTGGGAGTGGGGGCGGTTATCGCGCTGCTCGACGAACCTGGCATTCACCTGAGCTCCATTTGCGCTCACGGCCAACCAACACAAGCTTCCCCTTGGTCGACTCAACCTCAAATGAGGACTTGGTTGCAGTGTGTAAAATTCACCACGAGGGAGACAAAGGTGGCCGGGTGTGGTGGTGGCCACCCACCGCCCCCCTTGTGTGCCGTTCCGGCCTCCATAGGTGCTCGCTAACAGCACTTGCCCAAACAGTCTGTTTAGGCTACACGGGGGATCTTTGTCTTTGACACGCAAATAGGACATCGCGAACTGGCGTAACGACGTCTCGCGCGGTGCTGAAAAAGGAAACGACGCACCAACGATAGAAAACCAGATTTTCTGTTCCTAACAAATGTAATAACAATATATAAACACACACACACGTCATGTAGACTTATTTACCCATGAAATAACTTTCTCAAGAGTGGGCCTGCCTCAGCCGCCATACACACTGGGCTTTTATTTTAAGATGTTTTCAGCCAATTAATGAGTTGTTTATTAGACATGCGGAGGGAACCCGGAGCACCCGGAGAAACCCCGCAGGTGCGAGCGAGGGGGCAACACTCTATCCCCGTATAGATGTAAATGGATGGCGAATTAGTCCGCTTGCTGCACCGCCTTGTCCTGGCGAACAAAGGGTATACGGCATCTCCTCGAAGCCCACGGGACGGGAGTTTCACAACATGATCCGCCAACCCTCGGAGCTCCTGCCTCCACGGGGCTGGATTAGAGGCAGCAGTCACGCCTAGCAACCACTGTCCGGCAGCAGGAGTTGCTTGCAACCTCGGAGATGCAACGAGATCCCAGGAAGAGACACTCGGAGAGATATCCCAGTGCAAATGATTCAATCTGCAGGTACCTTGCCTGAAAATTACTCAATTGGGATCACACGGCAGCAGCAGCAACAGCAGCAACAGCAGCAACATCGCCCCCCATCCCACTACTGTGAAAACTCGGCAGGACCCTCCGGAAAAGGAGTCTTAAGACTCCATAGCTGTCAACCCATACGGTTTAGCCGTATTCTTGTACAGGGAAATTGAGTTTCCAGGTCCATACAGCGCACAGCCGTTTCAATGCGGGCAAACATAAATGTGTCTCTTTGTTTGTGTTTCTCCCTTGTGATGGGACTTTGTAGGATGAACGTTGAGATTTGTAAGGGCACGGGTTGACCGATGAGGTCTGAATTGGTCTGTAATGAGGTTGGGCACTGGTAAGGGGTTGACAGGTATGAGACTCGGTGAGGCTTTCCCTGGGTAAACTCGCGGATTTATAATATTGTTTTAATTATCGATGTTTATCGTTGTTGTTGTTATTATGATGATGATGATGATGTAACCGGGACGTGTAAAGTCACGGAAGGACCAACAGATTTTCGAGGACGATTCCGTGGAAACCAGGGACAGGTGGCAACACGAGCCAAGGGGTCACGTTACGATCACGCGCGCGGTGGCTGAATATACACACAGCATTGAACAAGGCGATTCACATCGGCAATGTTGTTTTGAAGACTGCCATTCACGCTGACATTATTGTTATGACCAATGTGATTCACATTGGCATTATTGTTCTGAACAATACGATTCACACTTTCATTGTTGTTCTGAACAATGTGATTCACATCGGCACTATTGTGTTTTTACAATGTGATTCACACTGACATTGAAAAAGAGCTGCATAGCTCATTGATTCCTCCAGTCTAAATAACGATTCGGATTATTGTTGTGAACAACATCATTCACTCTTTCATTGTGGCTCTGAACAAAGAGATTGACTGTTACGACTGTTCTGGACAATTTTACTCAAACTGGCGTTGTTAACAATGTGATTCACACCGGCATTGTTTTATTAACAAAGACTTTACGGTCATGGGTGTTCTGATCAATGTGATTTCACACTGGCATTGTTTTTCTGAACAAAATAATTTACTGACATTTTGTTCTAAAGAATGTGATTCAAACTCGTTATTGTTCTTAACAAAGCGATTCACTGTCATTGTTTCAAACAATGCAATTCGCATTGCCATTATTGTTCTGAACAAAGTGATTCCCACCGTCACTGTGTTCTGCACAATGCTTCCCCTGTGATATTGTTGTTGTTCTGAACAAATTGAATAATTCACACGGTCATGATGTTCTGAACAATTTCATTTGCACACACAAACTTCTCACACACCAGATTCACACACACGCCCCACTCACCACACAAACTGCTCACACCCACCACACAAACCAAACACACCACTCACTCCCCCCCAACACTAACACTCCTCACACACACCATTAACACACACAGCCATGCCAACTCACACTCGACCCACGTACACCCACTGACCCACTCACCCACAACGCACTCTCCCACACAACACCCACTCACCCTACTCGACTCACTCCACTCATACCCACCCAATCACCATTACACACACACACCGGTCCTTACCAGCTCACACACGGGTTCCCATCAGCATGGCCCTCTCCTCTTCGTCCTCGCCTACTGTGGCAGTCCGGGGACTCCGGTACCGGTCCAAGACCCCCGACAATCTGGTGGGACCGCGAACACCGTCGCAGTCCCCACGTCCGCTCAAGAGGATTTCCTCCCGCAATTGAGCCCGGCTTGGGTCCCCACGCGGTGGCGACCCCCGATGGGCCATACCAAGTGTCCCGCTCACGTGAGGGGGGTGGGAGGCGGAGATTGTTTCTACCGGACCCGGTTTAAAATCCCCCAGGTTCAATACAGTTCCCGATAATTTCAATATAATTAATCGATATTATATATTGGTTTTAATCACGTGAATGAATGCTGTGTTAAATTAATTTTAGTTCGGAAAAGAAAGTTGTTGAAATGGGTGCAAGATCCGGGTTGTTAATCATTAACTTCCTACTCCGAGATCCCTCCTCCCTCTCTCCCCTTCCGTGGTGTGTAGTGGTATAGTCCATGTAAATTGCTTTTAAGCCATTTCCATTGACTTCAATTGACATAATGAGCACAACTTTGTCCTCTGTCCAGAATCTGTATTTAGTCTGCAGGAGGAATCCCATGAGCTATGAAGCGCTTTTTCGCCTATGTCCAGCATGGGCGGGTCAGCAAGTCACAACAGCAAATTATACAGAAACACCAGAGGAGTGCAAAATAGAGAAAATGATAACCGAGTCACTAAATCTTAATCATTAATGAATGTATTATGGGCCGTCCATAAATGACGTCACGCGATTTATGGAATATTTTTTACCCCCCCCCTCGTTACAAAAAGTCAGACCCCCCCTCCTCCTCAAATATGACGTCACAAAGCTCTGCCCCCCCCCCCCCCAATAAAACATGCTTCAAATCGCTTTAAACTATTGTCATTGTAGTGCGTATTTAATGTGGCGCTGCACTCTGATGTTGTAGGAGAAAACATTTATTAAAAAGTCCGTTTAATTAAGTAGAACGTGTTGTCTATATTTATTTAAAGTTGCGCATTTTGATGTGACGTCACATTTCTCCCCCCCCCCCTCGTCACACATCTTCACAAATGTCTTACCCCCCAACCCCCCCCCTAAGTGCGTGACGTCATTATATGGACGGCCCCTTGTACCCAACGTTGGTTCAGCGTTGACCCAACGTTGCCATGTGATTCGAAACGTTGGCCCAAAGCTGCCCCACGTCCCATGTACGCTGGGCTTCAGGCTTGTAACACCTGGTCCTGGATCACCAGACGTTCATGCAAGAGCAAACTACAAACTCGGGATCGTGAGTTCGATTCCTGGCCACGGCTACCATCAGTGGTGTGAGACCTGGGCCTTTCCAACTCCATCAACCCGCACTGAACCAGCGTGGTGAAGTATGGTCAAACAACCCCCCCCCCCCCTGCCCTCTATCGGGTCTCTCGTGCCCCCTGGTCTCTCTGGGCAGTGGTCTCACTGACCAGTACCGAACTCTCCCCACATTATGAGACGTTCGGAAAGTAAGACGCACCCAAGACGCTGTGCACGGGGTCAATAAAACCGCACGGACGGAGGTGCTCACACGCACACATACCGGATTGTAAGACGCACCCCAACGTTCTCTCACAAAATACGGCAACACACACGTGTGTACATGTGTGTGTGTGTGTACATGTGTGTGCTGGGGTCTCCTCGTGTCTCCGTGTCTCATTCCACGTCTCCCCCGCCCCCCACCCAAGCCGCCCCCGTGTCTCACTCACTCACTCAGTCACTCTCTGTCTCTCTCCGACTCCCCGCGTCTATTTACTCCGCAATCCCCTTGTCGCCCCCCCCTTGACCCCCCCCTCGCCCCCCACCCCTTGTCCCACCCCTTTTCCCCCCCTCGTCTCCCCCCCCTTGTCCCCCGCCTTGCCCCCCCCATGTCCCCCCCTTGCCCCCACCTTGTCTCCCCTTTGTCCCCCCCCTTGCCCCCACCATGCCCCCCCCCCTTGCCCCCACCTTGTCTCCCCCCTTGCCCCCCCCATGTCCCCCCCCTTGCCCCCACCTTGTCTCCCCTTTGTCCCCCCCCCCTTGCCCCCACCATGCCCCCCCTTGCCCCCCCCTTGTCTCCCCCCTTGTCCCCCCCCCTTGTCTCCCCCCTCTTGCCCCCCCCTTGTCCCCTTGTCCCCCCATCTTGTCTCCCCCCCCTTGTCTCCCCCCTTGCCCCCCCCCGTGCCCCCCTCTTGTCCACCCCCCCCCCCTTGTCTCCCCTTGTCCCCCCCCCCCCCCGTGTCTCCGCCTTGTCTCCCCGTGTCTCTCCACGTGGTGGCGATGTCGCCCCGCGTTTGGGATGAACGGAACTGGCGAAAGAGAAAGAGGGCGTGGGGAGAGGGGGGAGAGAGAGGGGGGGGAGAGTTTAAGAGGGAGAGAGCGTGGGGAGAGCGAGAGGGGAGAGTATAAGAGAGGAGAGAGAGAGGGATACTGAAGAGGGGAGAGAGAGAGACAATAAGGGGAAGTGAAGACGGGAGAGGGAGAGTGGAGAGGGAGATTGGGGAGCTACGGGGAGGGGGAGAGTTCGGGAGAGGCAGAGAGAGACGAAGGGGAGGCGAGGGGGGAGAGGAAGGGAGAGTGAAGGGGGAGAGAGACAAGGGAGAGAGTGGAGGGAGAGTGAAGGGGGAGAGAGACAAGGGAGAGAGTGGAGGGAGAGTGAGGAGGGAGAGAGACAAGGGAGAGAGTGGAGGGAGAGTGAAGGGCGAGAGAGACAAGGGAGAGAGTGGAGGGAGAGTGAGGAGGGAGAGAGACACACTGCACGGAGCCGCGCCCGGATCAATTGCCTCCTCGCTGGGTACGAGACGTCACACAACCACCAACATTGTAAGCTCATCACAATTGTTGTTGATGTTACCATCAGCGACAACTCATGATCATAATTAGTTCACCATCAACATCATCGCCAGCGTCTCGTTATCAGCAGCAACAGCAGGAGACCATTAGCAGCATCGCTGCAGCAGCAGCAACAACAGCAGCAACATAACCATCACAACCATCATCATAACCATCACAACCATCATCACAACCATCACAACCATCATCATAACCATCACAACCATCATCATAACCATCACAACCATCATCATAACCATCACAACCATCATCACAACCTTCACAACCATCATCATAACCATCACAACCATCATCATAACCATCAGCAGCATCATCATAAAGGGCAGCATCAGTAAGGGCAGCTGCGTGCGGGTGATTGTGCATCAGCCGTCACAGCCTGAGATCAATCACAATTCATCATCAACAATAATCGCGAGAATGATGGTCGTGTTGCTACAGTATATATGTAGACTGTATTGACATGTCACACTGTATGTCAGGCCATTATCACCATTCATCACCACCAACACCAACCACCCACATCCCCATCATCACCACCATCACACCTCCACCCTCCCATCATCATCGTCGTTATCACAGCTCCCTCCATCATAATCAATAGCCCCATCATCACCACCATCACTCTCACCCTCATCAACATTGCCACCACCTCATCATCACTGCTATGACAATCGTGGCAATATCAAATACCATCATTATCACACCACCCCCATCACCATCATCCCATCCCCATTATTACCCCATCTTAAAAATTATCCCGCATGACCATTATCACCATCACCACCATCACCACCATCATACACCATCATCATCATCACCACCATCACCACCATCATACCTGCCGCATCACCACAATGACTATCACACCACGCCCATCATCACATCACCATTATCACACCCGCATCACACGATCATCACCCGATCACCATCACCACACCCCCATCACCATCATCACACACTCCCATCACACCATCATCACACCCCCATCACCATCATCACACGATCATCATCACCATCATCACACCCCCGTCATCCCCATCACACCCCCATTTATCACACCACCATCATCCCCCCCATCATCACCACCATCACATCCCCATCACACCACCATCACACCCCCATCACCACCATCACCACCCCCATCACACACCCCTCCCCATCATCACGCCGCCGTGGCCACGGGTGACGATGAGCGCCGTGAGAGAGGAATGCGGAAGGCCCCATTGTGAGAGGCGAGGGCGGGGCACCGAGTCGTCCCCGCTGCTGCTGCTGCGTCTCACGCCTCAACACCACCAACACCACCACCATCATTACCACCACTCCTCAACAACACCAACACCACCACTAACCACCACTCCTCAACACCAACACCCTCATCTTCATTACCACCATCATCATTATTACCACTCACCACCACCACTCCTCAACACCACCACCATCATCACCACTCCTCACCACCACCATCATCACCACCACCACTCCTCACCACCACCACTCCTCACCACCACTCTTCACCACCACCACTCCTCACCACCATCACCACCCCCTTGGTTCCCTGCGGGATTCGCTCGGGGGACTCTTCTCGTCGGGACGCCTCCACCACCACCACCCCTGGTTGGTGCCGGGACCCCTCGGGGGCTCTCGGGGACCCCCGGGGTGGGGGGGGGGGGGACCCCCACGGGGGTGAGGGGGGACCCCCCAGGGGGGTGTGGGGGGACCCCCGAGGGGGGTGGTTGGGGTGGTGTTCAGTGCCACGGGGTTCGGCTCCGGGCGCCTCCCGGGTTTCGCAATGGGCGGCCCCGCGTTGAACGCGGCCTTGAGACTTGTGATGTGTTACTGCTACACTAGTGTCATGTGTGTGTTACACTAGTGTCGTGTGAGTGTGTTAGTGCTACACTAGTGTCGTGTGAGTGTGTTAGTGCTACACTAGTGTCATGTGTGTGTGTGCTCAGTGTTAGTATGTTGTGTTTATTACAGAAGTGTGTGTGTGTTAGTATGTTGTGTGTATTACAGTAGGGTGTGTGTGTATGTGTTGTTAGTACCTGCTACATTAGTGTCGTGTTAGTATATTGTGTTTATTACAGTAGAGTGTACACGGGGCGTGTGTGAGTGTCGCGCGTGTTGGTACAGTGGTTCAGTGTGTTAGTGTAGTGTGTTGGTGCAGTGTGTTGGTGCAGTGTGTTGGTACAGTGTGTTAGTGTAGTGTGTTGGTGCAGTGTGTTGGTACAGTGTGTTAGTGTAGTGTGTTAGTACAGTGTGTTGGTACAGTGTGTTGGTGCAGTGTGTTAGTGTAGTGTGTTAGTGCTGTATAGTGTGTTAGTACTGTAGCAGAGGTGGGACAAAGTCATTGTTATGCAAGTCCAAGTCGAGTCGCAAGTCATCAAATTCATGACTCGAGTCTGACTCGAGTCCAAGTCACATGACTCGAGTCCACACCTCTGCTAATTGGTGGTGGCGGGTGTAACAACACATTTATATATTAGTGTAGTGTGTTAGTGCTGTGTAGTGTATTAGTGTAGTGTGTTAGTGCTGTGTAGTGTGTTAGTACTGTATAGTGTGTTAGTAGTGTGTTAGTGCTGTGCAGTGTGTTAGTACTGTATAGTGTGTTAGTGTAGTGTGTTAGTGTAGTGTGTTAGTGCTGTATAGTGTGTTAGTACTGTATAGTGTGTTAGTATTGTGTAGTGTGTTAGTGTAGTGTGTTAGTACTGTATAGTGTGTTAGTATTGTGTTGTGTGTTAGTACTGTATAGTGTGTTAGTATTGTGTAGTGTGTTAGTACTGTATAGTGTGTTAGTGCTGTGTAGTGTGTTAGTGTTGTGTGTTAGTACTGTATAGTGTGTTAGTGCTGTGTAGTGTGTTAGTGCTGTATAGTGTGTTAGTGCTGTATAGTGTGTTAGTATTGTGTAGTGTGTTAGTGCTGTATAGTGTGTTAGTGCTGTATAGTGTGTTAGTGCTGTATAGTGTGTTAGTGCTGTATAGTGTGTTAGTGCTGTATAGTGTGTTAGTATTGTGTAGTGTGTTAGTGCTGTATAGTGTGTTAGTGCTGTATAGTGTGTTAGTGCTGTATAGTGTGTTAGTGCTGTATAGTGTGTTAGTGCTGTATAGTGTTAGTACTGTATAGTGTGTTAGTGCTGTGTAGTGTGTTAGTACTGTATAGTGTGTTAGTGCTGTATAGTGTGTTAGTGCTGTATAGTGTGTTAGTATTGTGTAGTGTGTTAGTGCTGTATAGTGTGTTAGTGCTGTGTAGTGTGTTAGTACTGTATAGTGTGTTAGTGCTGTATAGTGTGTTAGTGCTGTATAGTGTGTTAGTATTGTGTAGTGTGTTAGTGCTGTATAGTGTGTTAGTGCTGTAGAGTGTGTTAGTACTGTATAGTGTGTTAGTATTGTGTAGTGTGTTAGTGCTGTATAGTGTGTTAGTGCTGTATAGTGTGTTAGTGTAGTGTGTTAGTACTGTATAGTGTGTTAGTGCTGTGTAGTGTGTTAGTGTAGTGTGTTAGTGCTGTATAGTGTGTTAGTGTAGTGTGTTAGTACTGTGTAGTGTGTTAGTGCTGTATAGTGTGTTAGTGTAGTGTGTTAGTGCTGTATAGTATGTTAGTGCTGTGTAGTGTGTTAGTGTAGTGTGTTAGTACTGTATAGTGTGTTAGTGCTGTATAGTATGTTAGTGCTGTGTAGTGTGTTAGTGTAGTGTGTTAGTACTGTGTAGTGTGTTAGTGCTGTATAGTGTGTTAGTGTAGTGTGTTAGTGCTGTATAGTATGTTAGTGCTGTGTAGTGTGTTAGTGTAGTGTGTTAGTGTTGTGTGTTAGTGTTGTGTAGTGTGTTAGTACTTTGTAGTGTGTTAGTGCTGTGTAGTGTGTTAGTTTAGTGTGGAGCCTGTCAGACGATGTCCCGGGGCCTAATTCCCCTTTGAAGTTCAACACAAAGAGTGGAGTGGTCTCCACAGACACGGCACTCCATTGTGTGTACAGCGTGTGGTGTGTGTGTGTGTTGTGGTGTGTGTTGTGCTGTGGTGTGTGTGTGTTGTGGTGTGTGTTGTGGTGTGTGTTGTGCTGTGGTGTGTGTGTGTTGTGGTGTGTGTTGTGCTGTGGTGTGTGCTGTGGTGTGTGTGTGTGCTGTGGTGTGTGTGTGTTGTGGTGTGTGTTGTGGTGTGTGTTGTGCTGTGGTGTGTGCTGTGGTGTGTGTGTGTGTGTGCTGTGGTGTGTGTGTGTTGTGGTGTGTGTTGTGGTGTGTGTTGTGCTGTGGTGTGTGTGTGATGTGTCGTGGTGTGTGTGGTGTGTGTGTTGTGCTGTGGTGTGTGTTGTGCTGTGGTGTGTGTTGTGCTGTGGTGTGTGTTGTGGTGTGTGTTGTGCTGTGGTGTGTGTTGTGGTGTGTGTTGTGCTGTGGTGTGTGTTGTGGTGTGTGCTGTGGTGTGTGTGTGTGTGTTGTGCTGTGTGGTGTGTGCTGTGGTGTGTGTGTGTGTTGTGCTGTGTGTTGTGCTGTGGTGTGTGCTGTGTTGTGGTGTGTGTTGTTGTGGTGTGTGTGTGTTGTGGTGTGTGTTGTGGTGTGTGTTGTGTGAGTGTTGTGGTGTGTGAGTGTTGTGGTGTGTGTGTGTTGTGGTGTGTGTGTGTTGTGGTGTGTGTGTGGTGTGTGTGTGTGTGTTGTGGTGTGTGTGTGTGGTGTGTTGTGGTGTGTGTGTGTGGTGTGTGTGTGTTGTGGTGTGTGTTGTGGTGTGTGTTGTGTGAGTGTTGTGGTGTGTGTGTGTTGTGGTGTGTGTGTGGTGTGGTGTGTGTTGTAGTGTGGTGTGTGTTGTGGTGTGTGTGTTGTGGTGTGTGTTGTGGTGTGTGTTGTGGTGTGTGTGGGAGGGGGGGGATAGAGCGTTGCACCCTCGCGCACGCGTGGGTCTTCTCCAGTGGCTCCGGTTTCTCTCCCACGAGTAATAATAATAAACACGAGTCGTCGTCGATTGGCTGAACACGTCTTAAAATAAAGAAAACCAATGCAGCAGGACCTCCTGATGGACAAATAAGCAATTTATAAAATAAGCGTGCGCGTGTGTGTGGCCTGTTAACAGCCCCACGCGTGCACACGCCCTGCGTTGAGCCATATAAGCTACTTGCACAAGGCCTGTCTCTGTGTGTTTTTACTTGCCCCAACAGCCTGTTAAGGCTACACGGGGGATCTTTGTCTTTTTGATGAAAGTGTGTATTTACAGTGTAAGAGGTTGTGCAATTACAACTGTGTGAATTTATTATGATGAATAATGAGTTGTGTTTGAGTCGAGAAGTGGGACACGGGTGCGTGTAACGCCTTTGATACAAATGCCAGGGCAATGGTGCATGTGTCAGGGTATAGATACATGTTCTAGACCACTTTTAGAAGTGCAAATCCATTGGTACACATGCCAGGCAATTGGTGTATTTAACAGGGCATTGCTACACTCCCAGGGCATTACATCCATGCCCCTTGTGCATTCTGGACACCACTGCCCCCAGGCAGCACGGAGTAGAAAATCCGACGTGGGAAGCGAGGCCTCTGGACGGGAAATTAACCGGATGGGAGGAACAGGGATCACGGGGTCGAGGGGGGGGGTCGAGGGGGGGGTCGAGGGGGGAGACCGGAAGGGAGGAAACAGCGAGGTCCATCGATGGGAGCTGAGTCGTCCCTGGGAGCTGAGTCTCTGGAAGTTGATTTGAGACCCTCCTCGATGTGAAGTTTACTTGAGATCAAAGGAGTCGAGTCTCTGGGAATCGAGTTGCCTTAGCCGTGTGATTGGCTGCAGGGAGCCAGGCCGCAGCGGGTGGCTGCATGGATCTCGAGTGAATTGGCGATGCCCATGGGGTGGAACGCTGTCCGCTCTGCTCGAGGGAGAGCGTGGCAGAGCTACAGAGGAACGGACCGAGAAAGTGAGAGCGAGAGATGGTGCTCCTCATCAATACTGTAATGCGAGCACCCACGTGTGATGAGATGTGATGAGATGTGATGAGATGTGATGAGGTGTGACCTCAGCCAGGTCAGGTCGTGTAGCGGAGAGGATGAGGCTTCTGTATTGCACAAGATGAGGGTTCTGTATGAGATGAGACGGGGGTTTTGTTTCGGATGGGATGAGGGTTGTGTATCGGATAGGACAAGGGTTCTGTCTCGTTTGAGACGAGGGTTCTGCATCGGACTGGAGGGCGCCTCTGTGCGGCGGCGAGCTGCGTGGCACTGCGCCCAAAACTTTGTGTTCACACGCCCCCCCCCCAGCACCCCCCCCCCCCTAGGCCGGGGCTGTTAATGAGAAACAGGCCTCAAGCCGTGGGCCGGGTTGAGCCCTCGACGCAGCCGAGCCTGGGATGTTGCCCCCCACTCCCCCTCCCGGCCGCCCCCCCCCCCCCCAGCAGTGTCAGCCCACTGCTGGATAAGTGTGGCTCGTTGGGGGCTTCCCGTCTTCGAGAAGCAGCGTGTCGGGGGGAGGGCGGCCACCGCCGTTGTGAAAGGGACCCCGAGCGATGGAGCGCCGAGAAGCTGGCGCGTTACAGCCTCTGCCTCGGTGCATCGGGTTAACCAACTTGGCGCGCCGGCTCTTAACTACCACGACATCACCGCCGCCCGGTGATCCGTGACCTCGCCATCACTGTGCATCTACTAAAGTGACCCCCACGTGCCGCCCTCCCATCTTCCCCCGCAGGTTGACAGGATGGCTACTCGCAGGACGGTGCCGGGCCGTGGCCAGGATGTGGACGCGGAGTCGATGCTCAGCGGACTCTCGGCGGACGAGCTCAAGCAGCTGGCCGAGGATCTGCAGGACATGGACCCGGACGTGAGACGCCGGAGACCCAGACATGAGACACGGGGAGAGAGGCACGGGGAGAGAGGATCTGCAGGACATGGATCCGCACTAAAGTAGTTAAAGATCTCCTGACTTAAATTGAAATGGCTACGCCATTGTGTGCCGGAATCATGATCCAAATTTGCCAAAAAAAAATTGCTTGACTAATGCCGCTTGCAGGCTAGGTGCTGAGTCACATAGTGCAGCACAGGGACATCTGCCACTGGGGATGCTCCTTTGAAATGCATTGAGATGAGATGCCAGTCGCTTGTCGCGTGTGAAGCGTTCTCAGAGACGCCACCGACATGGAGGAGGGTGGCTCCGTCTAACACTGCTACTCGGTCTCATCGTTATTACCCATAAACCCCACCAACAATCGGAGGGCGGAACATTTGCTTGTTACCTATCCTCTCTTGCCTCGTCCTCCCTCTCGTCTCCATTACCTCCCTCTCCATCTCCTTCCTTTTCTCCCTCTCCTCCCTCTTCTAGAAACGTGCATTTAGACTATTCGGCTGCTCTCCATTTCCACATGATAAGCCACTTCGTTGAGCTATTATATGTGGCCAGGTCGCTTCTGACAAGTAAATATGTAGCTCAGTGGGCATTACCTGGCAGAAGAAAATAAAAATAGTTTCTAGTTTTCTCCTCCCTCGCATTCCTCTCCTCTCCCTCTGTCCATCTCCTCTTCCTTTCCTCCCTCCCCTCCCTCACCTCCTCCCTCTCCTCTCCTCCCTCCCCACAGAACGCGCTGCTCCCCGCCGCGTTCCGACAGAAGGACCAGACAACAAAGGCACCGGCGGCGCCGTTCAACCGCGAGGAGCTCCTGCGCTTCCTGGAGACGCAAGCGCGAGAGCACCGTGACCGCGAGGACCTGGTGCCCTTCACCGGCGAGAAGAAGGGTGAGGGGAGGAGGGGGAGAGCTGGGAGAGGAGGAGGGGGGAGAGGAGGGGAGGGCCTGGGCTTAATTATAATGACCATCACAACCAAGTGGTGTCACTGCATGCAAACTTAACGATGTGGTTGCAAGATGATTACGAAAGATGGAGTCGCTATCGTAAGCGACCCTATGCCTGTCGGGATGGGCACGGGGGGAGGCGAGAGGGTGTCCCCGTGAGTTACGATTACGATCGCGGGAGGCTGGGGCTGCTCAGAGGCCATGATTCTCACTCGGTGATAAATCGCGGAGCCGGGAGCAGCGACGCGGAACGTAGAGCGCGTGCCGACCATGCCGCGCGTGTCTGTGTCCGTGCGTGCATGCGTGTGCGTCGACTTGTGCACGCTTGTCTGTGTGTCGACACGAATGTGCGTGTCTGTGCGTCGACTTGTGCACGCGTGTCTGTGTGTCGACACGAATGTGCGTGTCTGTGCGTCGACTTGTGCACGCGTGTCTGTGTGTCGACGCGAATATGCGTGTCTGTGCGTCGACTTGTGCACGCGTGTCTGTGTGTCGACGCGAATGTGCGTGTCTGTGCGTCGACTTGTGCACGCGTGTCTGTGTGTCGACGCGAATGTGCGTGTCTGTGCGTCGACTTGTGCACGCGTGTCTGTGTGTCGACACGAATGTGCGTGTCTGTGCGTCGACTTGTGCACGCGTGTCTGTGTGTCGACACGAATGTGCGTGTCTGTGCGTCGACTTGTGCACGCGTGTCTGTGTGTCGACACGAATGTGCGTGTCTGTGCGTCGACTTGTGCACGCGTGTCTGTGCGTCGACGCGAATGTGCGTGTCTGTGCGTCGACTTGTGCACGCGTGTCTGTGCGTCGACACGAATATGCGTGTCTGTGCGTCGACTTGTGCACGCGTGTCTGTGTGTCGACACGAATGTGCGTGTCTGTGCGTCGACTTGTGCACGCGTGTCTGTGTGTCGACGCGAATGTGCGTGTCTGTGCGTCGACTTGTGCACGCGTGTCTGTGTGTCGACGCGAATGTGCGTGTCTGTGCGTCGACTTGTGCACGCGTGTCTGTGTGTCGACACGAATGTGCGTGTCTGTGCGTCGACTTGTGCACGCGTGTCTGTGCGTCGACGCGAATGTGCGTGTCTGTGCGTCGACTTGTGCACGCGTGTCTGTGTGTCGACTTGTGCATGCGTGTCTGTGCGTCGACTTGTGCACGCGTGTCTGTGTGTTGACGCGAATGTGCGTGTCTGTGCGTCGACTTGTGCACGCGTGTCTGTGCGTCGACGCGAATGTGCGTGTCTGTGCGTCGACTTGTGCACGTGTGTCTGTGCGTCGACACGAATGTGCGTGTCTGTGCGTCGACTTGTGCACGCGTGTCTGTGTGTCGACGCGAATGTGCGTGTCTGTGCGTCGACTTGTGCACGCGTGTCTGTGTGTCGACGCGAATATGCGTGTCTGTGCGTCGACTTGTGCACGCGTGTCTGTGCGTCGACTTGTGCATGCGTGTCTGTGCGTCGACTTGTGCACGCGTGTCTGTGCGTCGACGCGAATGTGCGTGTCTGTGCGTCGACTTGTGCACGCGTGTCTGTGCGTCGACGCGAATGTGCGTGTCTGTGCGTCGACTTGTGCACGCGTGTCTGTGCGTCGACGCGAATGTGCGTGTCTGTGCGTCGACTTGTGCACGCGTGTCTGTGTGTCGACGCGAATGTGCGTGTCTGTGCGTCGACTTGTGCACGCGTGTCTGTGTGTCGACGCGAATGTGCGTGTCTGTGCGTCGACTTGTGCACGCGTGTCTGTGCGTCGACTTGTGCACGCGTGTCTGTGCGTCGACGCGAATGTGCGTGTCTGTGCGTCGACTTGTGCACGCGTGTCTGTGCGTCGACGCGAATGTGCGTGTCTGTGCGTCGACTTGTGCACGCGTGTCTGTGCGTCGACGCGAATGTGCGTGTCTGTGCGTCGACTTGTGCACGCGTGTCTGTGTGTCGACGCGAATGTGCGTGTCTGTGCGTCGACTTGTGCACGCGTGTGTGTGTGTCGACGCGAATGTGCGTGTCTGTGCGTCGACTTGTGCACGCGTGTCTGTGCGTCGACTTGTGCACGCGTGTCTGTGCGTCGACGCGAATGTGCGTGTCTGTGCGTCGACTTGTGCACGCGTGTCTGTGCGTCGACGCAAATGTGCGTGTCTGTGCGTGGTGGCGGCGGCCGTGTGGAGTACACATCAGCAATGGGGAGACAAGGCGACTGGCCGTGGTGCCGTCCACCCATCCCCCCCTTTTGTGCGATGTGCCACGCTGGCCTGGACAGGAGGGTCCTGCTATATTGGGTTTTAATTAGAAGATGTGTTTCGGCTAATTAGTGATGAGTGTTTGTTATTATTATTATTATACAAGTGGGGAGGAAACCGGAGCACCCGGAGGGAACCCCCCCCCCCCCCCCCGTGCGCGAGAGGGCAACGCTCCACCTTCTCCTCCTCCTCCACACAGACGGCGTCAGTCCACGTGCCGTACCACCTTCTCTGTCGGCGTAATCGGGCGAGAGTGTGCGAGCGCCTCATTTGAGGCCGAGTCGACCTAGGGGAGGGCCCAGGAATGGTGATGCCCCTACACACGGCAGCAGAAACGTCACACCCCCCCCCCCCCACCCTGCATAACCTCGCCAGGAACCCCGTGAAGGATGAGTTGTGAGAGCCTCCAGGGCTTTCTCCGGAGTACATAGCCTCGCTCATCACCGCACGGAATCACGGACAGTCGGACAAAGTCCACGTACATCAGTGGGCGAGTATCTGGAGGCGCTTTGCACTTTGACCCCTGCCACCCCCACACCCCCCCCTTCTCCAATTCCCCCCCTCCCACCCCCACCCGGCGCTCACCTGTGCACAGGTAAGGAGTTTGTCCCGAAGGTGAAACCAATGCCGGTGGAGGAGAAAATGGCACTGGACCCCGAGCTGGAGGAGGCTCTGTCCGGAGCCACGGACGTGGAGCTGTGCGACATCGCTGGTCAGCGGCACCCCAACACGTCGCACCACACACGCACACCCCGACACGTCACACGCACACCTCAACACGTCACACGCACACACCACGACACATCACACACACACACCACTAACACGTCACACGCACACACCCCGACACGTCACACGCACACACTACTAACACGTCACACGCACACACCCCGACACGTCACACGCACACACCACGACACGTCACACGCACACACCCCAACACGTCACACGCACACACCCCAACACGTCACACGCACACACCACGACACATCACGACACGTCACACGCACACACCACGACACGTCACACACACCCCGACACGTCACACGCACACACCCCGACACGTCACACGCACACACCCCGACACGTCACACGCACACACCTCGACACGTCACACGCACACACCCCGACACGTCACACGCACACACCCCGACACGTCACACGCACACACCACGACACGTCACACGCACACACCACGACACGTCACACGCACACACCACGACACGTCACACGCACACACCACGACACGTCACACGCACACACCCCGACACGTCACACGCACACACCCCGACACGTCACACGCACACACCACGACACGTCACACGCACGCACCACGACACGTCACACGCACGCACCACGACACGTCACACGCACGCACCACGACACGTCACACGCACGCACCCCGACACGTCACACGCACGCACCACGACACGTCACACGCACACACCACGACACGTCACACGCACACACCACGACACGTCACACGCCACACACCCCAATGTGTCGCACCGCACACACCCATAACATGTCACACGGACACACCCCGACACGTCACACACCACACACCCCAATGTGTCGCACCGCACACACCCTGACGACGGCTGTACGTACACATGCGTGTACACACACACACGTACACACACACACAAATACCACGCATGCATTAACCCTGTGTGCACATGACAGCCATTCTGACCTCTACGCTGCCTTGTGCCCCCCCATGACCCTCGTGTACCTCTGACCTCTGTGACCGAATGACCCCGTGGTGACCCTGTGACCCCTACCTCACCCGCAGCCATCCTGGGCATGCACACCCTGGTGAGCACCCCGCAGTACTACAGCGCCCACAAGGGGACGAGCCACGCGGACGGCATCGGCAGTGAGTTGCATCATCGCCCTCATCGCCCTCATCACCCTCATCGCCGTCACCATCGTCCTCAC
This sequence comes from Lampetra planeri, assembly GCF_965212315.1. Classification (NCBI taxonomy): domain Eukaryota; kingdom Metazoa; phylum Chordata; class Hyperoartia; order Petromyzontiformes; family Petromyzontidae; genus Lampetra; species Lampetra planeri. Next base: position 1,105,728 of record NC_136159.1, read on the forward strand.
GGCCTGCACGCAGGGCCGAGTCACGTGGTGTCGCACAGGGACCGCTGTCGCTGGGGGTGCTCTCTTAAAATGTGTTGGGATTTAGATGCGACGCAACTCATTTTGAGCGACTGAGATGTAATTTTTTTTGCATGAACGCAAAAAAAATATTATTTATGTACGTACGTGTTTGTGTGCGCATGCGCACACAAGCGCCTTGGTGGCGATCGGAGGTTGGGTTTGTGTGTGTGTGCGCGTACACGTGTGTGTGTGCGCGTACACGTGTGTGTGTGTGCGTACACGTGTGGATGTGCGTACGCGTGTGTGCGTGCGTACACGTGTGTGTGTGCGTGCGTACACGTGTGTGTGCGCGTGCGTACACGTGTGTGTGCGCGTGCGTACACGTGTGTGTGCGCGTGCGTACGCGTGTGTGCTCACATGAGTGTGTGTGTGCTCACATGAGTGTGTGTACGTGTGTGTGTGCACAGGTGTGGTGCGCGCCGAGCCCATGCGCCCCATGCCCGAAGAGCCCCCCAACCCCACGGACGTGGAGGCGACGCTGCAGCGTATCCGTGACAACGACCCCCGCCTCCAGGAGGTCAACCTCAACAACATCAAGGCAAGCGGCCCCCCACAATCACAGGCCCCCCCCCCCCCCCACCATAACAGGGCTCCCCACACTCGGTGTCTTCTCAGCATGACTGGAGGGTGATTCGGTGTGACTAAGAGGGATTTACGGGTGAATCTGAAACAAGAATGCCTTGGGTATACTTGAAGCCAACTCAGAGGTGACTTGATGGTGACTTGATGGTGACTTGATGGTGACTTGATGGTGACTTGATGGTGACTTGATGGTGACTTGAATCTGGCCGCTCGACCCCACAGAGCATCCCGATCCCAACGCTGAAGGAGTACGCGGAGGCGCTGAAGAGGAACACCCATGTCGCGTCGTTCAGCCTCGCGGCCACGCGCAGTAACGACCCCGTCGCCCTGGTGAGGCCCTCACCACCTCCTGAGCGCTCCTCACCTCCTCGCCGCTACACATCTCTGCTCTACGCACCTCTTCCCCTCCTCACCTCCTCACACGGGGCAGCTCGGGTCACGTGATCTCCCGGTTGGTCTGCCCTCGCATCGTGTCCCGTCTCCTCTCCTCGGCATCTTCGCGATCCTCTTGACTCCCGTCCCCGCCAACTCCCCCGTGCCCCCCACCTTGCCCCAGGCACTGGCGGACATGCTACGGGAAAACCGCGCGCTGCGCAGCCTCAACGTGGAGACCAACTTCATCACGGGCAGCGGCATCCTGGCCATGGTGGAGGCGATGCACGAAAACGACTCGCTCAGCGAGCTCAAGATCGACAACCAGGTGGGGCGCGGGGAGGGGGGCGTGGGGGGACGGGGAATGGGGGTAGTGGTGGCGATGTGGGTGATGTTACAGAGGCCGCTGATGGTTGATGTAAAGATGTTGATGTTGGTATTGTTGATGATGATGATGTTGGCGGTGATAGTGCTGATGTTGGTGTTGGTGATGTTACAGAGGCAGCAGCTGGGGAACCATGTGGAGATGGAATTGGCTCGCCTGGTGGAGGAGAAGCCGACGCTGCTGAAGCTGGGATACCACTTCCTGCAGCAGGGGCCCCGCACGCGGGCAGCAGACGCAATCACCCGCAACAACGACCTGAGTGCGGCACACGCACCGCACACGCACCGCACACGCACCGCACACGCACCGCACACGCACCGCACACGCACCGCACACGCCCACAAATCCACGAATGCGCACGCACCATAACTCAAGTATGTCAGGTGTCTGTGTTTGAATGTTTGTATGTGTGTATGCAATCTATGTTTTTGTCGCGAGGGGTGGTGGCGCAGTAGTTAGTGCGCTGCTCTACAAACCCAGCGACCCGAGTTCGATTCCCGCTCACGACCAATAAGTGGCGAAATATCTAAAGTGGTTCTGGGCCTCCATGAGGTGAACTCCACCTTTAAATGAGTACTTGGTGCGGTGTGTATAAAACATCAGCAGCAGGGTGCGGTGCTGGTGGCCACCCACCCACCCGTGCCCCATGCCGGCCTTTGTAGGTGCTCGTCGCGTACAAGTCTGTTGATGGCTACACTTGGGATCTTTGCGTTTACATGTCGCTCTGCGTCTCTTCTGCAGTTCGACAGAAGAGGCTGGAGGGGTGAGACGCGGCCATCCACGGAGAGGACAGCTGGGCCACGGCCACCCTGGGCCAACACCGCCAGCCCAGGTCCCATCTCCTCCAGGTCCACTGTCCTGGCCCCCCTCCCCAGCTGCGATCCCCTCGCTCGCCCTCCCGCCAGCACCACCACCACCCCACCCGCCGCCACCCTCCCCCTTGGTGCCACCCGCACTGGAGTCGGCACCGTCGAGGTCACGTGACCTCGTGACCCCAGCCTCGCCTGGACGGGGACCAATTGACGCGATGACGATTGGGACGTGACAGCTCTCCTTCCGCCCCCCACCAACTTCCCCCACCCATGGCCCCCCCTCCCCCGGCCTCCCGTGATTGATCAATCTTCCACGACATTCGAAGTGATAACAATTCGGCCGAAATTACAACCATTACCATCGGGATGCGATGGTTAAATCTTTCACCATAACCATCATCGTCATCATCGTCATCATCATTGGTTTACAACTCGAACATTCCTGACCAGCCATCAAACCTGGGGACAATTCCACGGATGTCCTCACTTCGGTCCAATCCAACCGTGCTCCAGGTTTCCAGATAGAAATCCGTGGCAGCTCTCTACCCCGGCTATGTTTCCATTACATTCCCACGTACAATTCCCGCGGCGGTTAGAACTCCGAGGAAGCTCCAATTTTTCGCTCCAAGAAATCGTGATCCCTTTTTTTCCCGACCTTCGGAGCCTAAAAAAGGCGCTTCCGTGGATTTCCCACGATTATCCTCGCCGGATGGGAGCAGCATCTTGTGGCACGCGTCGGGGCCTGCGCCAGGCTTCTCCACGTGGCCGCTGTCTGAGCGGTCGTGGTGTAACCGTCACCGTTGTCGCCATCGTCATCGTTTTGATATTTTGTTGCCGACGAGGCCGGCGGTTGCATGTTTTGTATCGTTTTGCTAGGGGTCATCTTAATCGCGTTTTTCATTCTCGGGGTGGGTTTTTGTGTTTTTGCGTTTACGTGAGAGTTCCGCCGTCCTCTGCCATACATCGCCGCGTCGCGCTGCAAACGACGTGCGGACGTCGTCGCCGCCGCCGCCGCCGCCATATTAACGAGGTCGGGGTCGAGTAGCCGAAGGGTCGCCACTCAGTCCTGGTGTTCCGCGCAGATCGCGTCGTCGCTCGTGGAGAGGAAGAGAGGCTGCCGCTGCCGAGCTGGCAAAGACATCTGTCGGTCTTCGCTCGTAACATCAACGCTCGCGGTTATTGTCCCCTGTGTAGGAATATTGACAGTAACGCGACACCACTCGAGGCAATCCTACCTACAAATACCATATTCTCCAGGGGCCGACAAATACAAAGGTCCGCCGTACAGCTTTAAGCAAACTTTTGGGGAAAGTACCGTTAGCGGGCACTTGTTGAAGGCCGGCACGAGGTGGGTGGAGGTTGCCAGCGCTGTGCCCGACCGCCTTTGTCTCCCCAGTGTTGATGTTCCATACACTGCACCAGCTACTCATTTGAGGCCGAGTCGACCTAGGGGAGGCCTCCGTCATCGTCATTGGGTCATGTGAGCGGTAATTGGAACTGGGGGGGGGGGGGTCTCCCAGGATTTAAGCGCCGCAGTGGCAAGCTGCTAACCGCTGTGCCACCGCTCACCGCGCGTCCAAATCTGGCCACGCGCACCGCTCACCACGCGCACCGCTCACCACGCGCACCGTTCACCACGCGCACCGCTCACCACGCGCACCGCTCACCACGCGCACCGCTCACCACGCGCACCGCTCACCACGCGCACCGCTCACCACGCGCACCGCTCACCACGCGCACCGCTCACCACGCGCACCGCTCACCACGCGCACCGCTCTCGGAGATTAAGTCGCACCCCCAAGTTTGGCTTTCAAATGCCGGGGGAATGTCGTGCGTCGTGTGAACCCGGAGAGTACGACAGCTCCTCTTCCTCTGCTATCGCCAGCGAGATCCTCCTGCTCCTCCAGCGCCCGATTATTGTCCATGTGCGTGCGTGTGCGTGCGTGTGCATGCGCATGTGCGTGCGTGAGTGTGTGTGTGCGTGCGTGTGTGTGAGTGTGTGTGTGCGTGTGTGCGCGTGTGTGCGCGTGTGTGCGCGTGTGTGAGTGTGTGTGCGTGAGTGTGCGTGTGTGCGCGTGTGTGTGCGTGTGTGCGTGTGAGTGTGCGTGCGTGTGTGTGTGCGCGTGTGTGTGCGTGTGTGCGTGTGAGTGTGTGCGTGCGTGTGAGTGTGCGTGTGTGTGCGTGTGTGTGATCTCGGTGGCTTGACAAGGCGAGCCCAGAGGACCTCGTGGCCTCGACCTCGTCCGTCCCCGACGACGATGTAGGCGGCCGGCACCCCTCCCCCCGCCCCTCCCCCCGCCTGTTTTGAGCGCGAGAGAAAGAAGTGGAGAATTCAGCAGAGTTGGGCGAGTTCTCAGGGCAAGCTAGGAGACGCAAGTGTCCATGCATTCAAGCGCAGGTGGGTAGAGGTGGGGGGGGGGGGGCCTCGTGACAACGCCCCCCACGCCCCCCCCCCCCACCCCGCGTGTAACCGCCAACTTGACGTGCGTGGGACCCCCGAGCGAGGGGGTCCCCTTGGTGTGATTCACCCCCCCCCCCCCCCCCACTTATGCTGGGCCTCTGGGTATTTTAGGTCCCCCTAAAAGGTTGGCGGGTTCGCAAGTATGACTCTTGGGTGTCGAGGGCTCCCCCCCCTCCCCCCCCATAGATAAGACCCCCCCCCACCCCGTGGAACTGAAGCCAGCCCCCCCTAGATTATAGCCCCTAGGTGTGGGTCCCCCCCCCCCGTCCCATTTTTTTAAACAGCCCAAGGTGTGACGCCCCCCCCCGCGCTCCAAATATTCGTGTGTGGGTCTACCCATACTTCACCGCAGGTGTTCGGGACCAGGCCCCCCCCCCGTTTGTGGGGGGTGGGGGGTGCAATGAATCGTGGCTCTTTATTTTTGCTTTGGGGAAGTTCACGGCTACAGCAAGAATCCGGGTGACGTCACACAAACGCATTCCGGTGACGTCACCACACATTCCGGTGACGTCACCACACATTCCTGAGCTATGCAGCCGGACCCCCCCCCCCTCTCAATCCCCCCGCCCCCCTCCACGGGGGAGGGGCGGGGTAGGAACTCACCCCCCCCGCCCGCCCCAATTCGCCATCTGACGAATTGTGGAGGGGGTTTTATCATTTGGCCATACTTCACCGCGCTGGTCAATGCGGGTTGGGGGTTTGCGTGGGAGCATAGAAGTACAGCGCTACCTGCCCTGTGTTGTCCACCACATCGCCACCCCGCTCGTTACATCGACCCCTGATATACGGTGTCCCCCCCTGGCATGGGAGTCTGGACGACTGAAAGTGGTCCTTCACGTGACTCTCTACACAAGCCTCTCTCTCATTCGTTCATTGCAGCCTCATTCGTGAAGTCGTGCGTGAGCCACCTGTGCTACAACAAACAAATAAAGTATCGGTCATCGTGAGCACGGAGGACTCGGAAGTGTTCATTCGCTTGCAGAACGATTTGAGCCGAGGCCGAGCCTCGTTTGCAGGAGCGTCCTGCTCACGGGGGGGGGGGGGGGGGGGCATGATCGTACACAACAACAACCAAAGATCCCCCGTATAGCCTTTAACAGGCTGTTGGGGCAAGTGCTGTTCGCGAGTAGACAGAACGGTACCACGCCCGGCCGTCTTTATCTCCCCCAGTGCCGATGTTTGCACACTACCAGGTAGTCATTCAGTGCTGAGTCGACCTAGGGCGAGGCCCAGGGACCGGTCACTGATATTGGCCGTTGACGATATTGAAACAACTCGGGTCGCCGAGTTCATTGGCGAGTGCCCTCACCACTGCGCCACCGCTCTTCGCACACGCACACCCCTAATCACACGTTACTCAAGTCTCTTGCACAAACACGCTCAAAGCACGTGCACACATCCAGTGTAAACTACACATACACCTCGTGTTACATAAACACCATAGACACACAGACTCCCTTTATAGCCTTCATCAGACTGTTGGGACACGTCCTGTCGGCGAGTAGCACCTACGAAGACCAACACGAGGGGGTCATGTGATCAGCTGCTGCTGCACAAACAAGAAGCCTCGCTGGTGTTGGCCGTGAGCGGGGATCTCACTCGGATCGCCGGGTTGTGAGCGCGACCTCAGCACTGCCCCTCCACGCACGCACAAACAATAGTTACGGACTTTACCAAAGCGGGCAATGCGACGTTAAAGACCCAGTGGCATCACCGGCGCGGCGATGAACACGAGCGGCGATTCCCGTCTCCACCCGTCGCGTGAACGACCCCGGACTCGCTGCTGCTGCTGCTGGGAGGCAATTGAGATGTGACAAAGCCACGCTGTTAGCAGCAGCAGCAATATTGTATACCTACTCTGGTTATCAGAACCGGTTTCCTGTAACCGTTACGAAACTGGTTCCGGTTTGCGGGACAATCTTGGCTACAACCACAGCTGTGATGTAGTTGGATCGTGGCAGGATTATTTGAATGAACCCCTAACCTTGACTCCTGCCTGATCCTTTCATGCAAGCTAAATGAAATGCGTGAGTGGAGTTTGTGTGCCCCCCACCACCAGTTTTGCTGAGTGTGGGGGGGAGCGGTACCGCAATGGTTAGTGCACTGCGTTACGAACCCGGCCACCCGAGTTTGATTCCCGCTCGCGTCCTAACTAATACGTCAACCTGTCCTGGGTCTCCCCTAGGTCGACTCAGTCTCACGAGTACCTGGTGCGGTGTGTACAACATCGCCACTGGGAAGACAAAGAGGGCTCGACATGGTGCTGGCAACCACCCCCTCGTCTACCGTGACGAGGGGGTGGGCCCCTGGCGGCCCACGCCAGGAGCCGCCAGGGGCCGTGGGCCTCGCGATGAAGAGCGATGGCTTCAGGGCTGCACGGGGAATGTTGCCTTTGTGAGAGTGTGTGGCAAAGTGGCAAGCACAGGTTTTGCATCTGCCAGTCATCTCAGTCAACCCACAACACATGGGTCCGTCCAGTTACCTGCCAGCAGCGAGGCCTTCAAAAATTCACGTGATGGCATCAAAGTGGACCTAGCCTGGCACAAGCGCCGTGGCGACCGGCGGCTGCTGTTGGAGTTTGTACCGCTCCCCCTGCTCTGCGTGGGGTTTCCTCCGGGCCCTGACCTGGGCAGACATATCCCCGTGCTGAGAAACGACTTACAAATCACTCGATTTGGGTCACACAGCAGCAGCAACATCGGCCCCCACAACTGCGAAAACTTGGCAGGACCCTCCATAAACAATAACCTTGACACTCGCTCAGGGTTTCCTGTGTGAACAAGCGGAATTGCAGTCCAACCAAACACGATGTTGAGTCATATAGCTCCGGTTTTCATGCCTGCACAGCGAGTGGTGGAAAGTCCACATTCCTATGGCAAGGGACGAGGCTGTCCATAGGACAACCGCGATAGGCTTGCTCACTCGGGTTAGCCACCCCGTGCACCCCACGTGGTCGCTTCGTTATCGAGAGTTGACCCAAAGGGCGACACCTGGCAGCTCCGTGATGGATGATGATGATTAGAGTGCAACCCTGGTCTTGTATTGAGCGGGTGAGTGTGTGAGTGAGGTTTTGAGTGTCTGAGTAATACAGGAATACGAAGGAGAGAGCTGAAGCATCTGGGTCCACGTCTCGCACCCTAACCCCTGCATCCAACGTGGTAGAGTCTGGCCGCACCCCCCTTTCCGTCCCACGGATGGTTGCTGCCGTTAATACAAAGCACGGGAAACGAGGGGTGGGGGTGGTCGTGGGTTTGGGGCGGTTTAAAAATCGGTTTGTTTGCACTACCGGTAACCGCATGACGGTTACCGGTTTTACCGCACGCACACTAATGCATGTCTAGCAAGCAATGACAGGTGGATCGAGTTCGATTCCCGCTTACAGCCAATCAATATCGGTGGTGAAATAATAGAACCGGTCCTGGGTCGCTCTCCTGGGTGGCGTAAAATATCAGTACCGGGGTGACAAAGCCGTCCGGGGATGGTGCTTAGCCACATCACCCCTCTTAATAGATGCTCACTCGCTAACAGAACTTGCTCCAACGAGCCTATGAAGGGCTATAGGGTGGATCTGTGTGTGTGTGTGTGCATGAGAGGTGTGTGTGTGTGTGCGTGAGAGGTGTGTGCATGAGAGGTGTGTGCGTGAGAGGTGTGTGCATGAGAGGTGTGTGTGTGTGTGTGCGTGAGAGGTGTGTGCATGAGAGGTGTGTGCGTGAGAGGTGTGTGTGTGTGTGCATGAGAGGTGTGTGCATGAGAGGTGTGTGTGTGTGCGTGAGAGGTGTGTGCATGAGAGGTGTGTGTGTGTGTGTGTGCGTGAGAGGTGTGTGCATGAGAGGTGTGTGTGTGTGTGTGCGTGAGAGGTGTGTGTGCTTGCGTGAGAGGTGTGTGCAGGCGTGCTGTTGTGGGTGTGACTGTGGTCGCGTTCCCCAGAGAGATGGGTGGGGGGAGTTGCTGATCACAAATAACATCAGCAGCAGCAGCTACACCCTCCTCGGAGTGTGGGAGTCAGGGGTGTGTCACACACCCCAAACCCACAGCTCCCACCATACACCACCATCCCATCACACACCCCTAAATCCACAACTCCCATCATACACCATCATCCCATCACACACCTCAAACCCACAGCTCCCATCATACACCATCCCATCACACACCCCAAACCCACAGCTCCCACCATACACCACCATCCCATCACACACCCCTAAATCCACAACTCCCATCATACACCATCATCCCATCACACACCTCAAACCCACAGCTCCCATCATACACCATCCCATCACACACCCCAAACCCACAGCTCCCATCATACACCATCATCCCATCACACACCCCAAACCCACAACTCCCACCATACACCACCATCCCATCACACACCCCGAAATCCACAACTCCCATCATACACCATCATCCCATCACACACCTCAAACTCACAGCTCCCATCATACACCACCATCCCATCACACACCCCAAACCCACAGCTCCCATCATACACAACCATCCCATCACACACCCCAAACCCACAGCTCCCATCATACACCACCATCCCATCACACACCCCGAAATCCACAACTTCCATCATACACCATCATCCCATCACACACCTCAAACCCACAGCTCCCATCATACACCATCCCATCACACACCCCAAACCCACAGCTCCCATCATACACCATCATCCCATCACACACCCCAAACCCACAACTCCCACCATACACCATCATCCCATCACACCCCGAAACCCACAGCTCCCATCATACACCATCATCCCATCACACACCCCAAACCCACAGCTCCCATCATACACCACCATCCCATCACACACCCCAAACCCACAGCTCCCATCATACACCACCATCCCATCACACACCCCAAACCCACAGCTCCCATCATACACCATCATCCCATCACACACCCCAAACCCACAGCTCCCACCATACACCATCATCCCATCACACACCCCAAACCCACAGCTCCCATCATACACAACCATCCCATCACACACCCCAAACCCACAGCGTCCATCATACACCATCATCCCATCACACACCCCAAACCCACAGCTCCCACCATACACCATCATCCCATCACACACCCCAAACCCACAGCTTCCATCATACACCACCATCCCATCACACACCCCAAACCCACAGCTCCCATCATACACCACCATCCCACACCCCAAACCCACAGCTCCCATCATACACCATCATCCCATCACACACCCCAAACCCACAGCTCCCATCATACACCATCATCCCATCACACACCCCAAACCCACAGCTTCCATCATACACCACCATCCCATCACACACCCCAAACCCACAGCTTCCATCATACACCACCATCCCATCACACACCCCAAACCCACAGCTCCCATCATACACCACCATCCCACACCCCAAACCCACAGCTCCCATCATACACCATCATCCCATCACACACCCCAAACCCACAGCTCCCATCATACACCATCATCCCATCACACACCCCAAACCCACAGCTTCCATCATACACCACCATCCCATCACACACCCCAAACCCACAGCTCCCATCATACACCACCATCCCACACCCCAAACCCACAGCTCCCATCATACACCATCATCCCATCACACACCCCAAACCCACAGCTCCCATCATACACCATCATCCCATCACACACCCCAAACCCACAGCTCCCATCATACACCATCATCCCATCACACACCCCAAACCCACAGCTTCCATCATACACCACCATCCCATCACACACCCCAAACCCACAGCTCCCATCATACACCACCATCCCATCACACACCCCAAACCCACAGCTCCCATCATACACCATCATCCCATCACACACCCCAAACCCACAGCTCCCACCATACACCATCAGCCCATCACACACCCCAAACCCACAGCTCCTACATGGGGTGAGTGAGGGCGTGAATGAGAGGGTGGGTGAGTGGGTGAATTGATCAGTGGGCGAGTGAATGCGTGGTGAATGAGTAAGTGATATGAGCGAGTTAAGGCGAGACCTCAAGACAAAGGGATAGAGTCTCACTTGCAATCGGGACCTGGGCTGTCACCATAAATATCACGTACTGTACAGCAATTAAGCAAAACGAATTCAGGGCAGCAACAACAACGACGACTAAATAGTCGCCACCACGGGCCCAAGTGCGAGGGCCCCTCCTGGCCAATCTCCTCCCTCGCCTCGTAGCCCAGCGACTGGGCCCCTGCCGCCTGAGGGCCGCGATGCAGTTGCACCGCCTGCACCCTGGATAGTTGAGCAGCCGCTGTCACCCATCACCTGTTACACATCACCTGCCCTCACCCACCAATAACTCTCACCAATCATCTCCCCTCACCCATCATCCCACCCATCACCTGCCCTCACCCCTCACCCTTCACCCCTCACCCACCACCTCCCCTCACCCCTCATCCACCACCTCCCCTCACCCACCACCTCCCCTCACCCACCACCTCCCCTCACCCACCACCTCCCCTCACCCACCCTCACCCACCACCTCCCCTCACCCACCACCTCCCCTCACCCACCCTCATCCACCACCTCCCCTCACCCACCACCTCCCCTCACCCACCCTCACCCACCACCTCCCCTCACCCCTCACCCACCACCTCCCCTCACCCACCACCTCCCCTCACCCACCCTCACCCACCACATCCCCTCACCCACCACCTCCCCTCACCCACCCTCACCCACCACCTCCCCTCACCCACCCTCACCCTCCACCTCCCCTCACCCACCACCCACCCTCACCCCTCACCCACCGTCTCCCGAGTCACAAGGACGAGTGTCTGCGATGGCCAATGGCTGCGAGGTGGCTTAATGAGAGGTGGAACAGCACGGAGCGAGGAGTGGTCGTGATGGAGGAGGAGGAGGGTTACAGGAGGGAGGAAGGGGAGGAGGGAGATATCCCCAGGATAAGAGGCCCTTGGAGATTTATTAAATGTCCATGAGGGAAGGCAGGGGCGTAGAGTGGGTGGTAGGCTGACACACTCACACACTGACACAACTCACACTCACACAACTTACATCCACACTGCACTGACGCATACTGAATCACTGACACGCCGATACAGACACTGATAGACTCAACAACAGCCGCAGTTCACCGCTAAGTGGCGGTGATGTCACAACGGCGCCTGTGCCATGCTAGGTGCACACTCACGCACACACTGACACTCGTACTGACACTCGCAGACACATTAAAAACACAACACACTGACCACACACACACAACAACAACCGCCATTCGCCGCTAAGTGGTGGTGACGTCACCACGACGCCTGTGCCAGGCTATGTGCACCTTGAGGCCACGTGAAGTGTCGAACGCCCGCTGGCAGGAGGTCACGGGGCAGACCCAGGTGCCACGGGTCGACTGACTGAGATGACCGAGATGACTGGCTGATGCACCACCTGTGCCCCCTACTCTGCCAACTTGCTGTGCTTTAGCCACCCGGCGCTCCGGTCGTTGTTGTGAGCGTCGCTCCTCCACCCTCCGTTGTTGTTGGAGGGCGACTGCCTCCAACTGCCCAGTAGCGTCCTTCACGAGCCTCCTCCACAGAGGCCGATCTTGACACAGCTGGTACCGGTCATCGGCAAGTCCACTCAGCTCCACATTCTTCCAGAGGTGGGACAAAGTCATTGTTATGCAAGTCCAAGTCGAGTCGCAAGTCATCAAATTCATGACTCGAGTCTGACTCGAGTCCAAGTCACATGACTCGAGTCCACATCTCATAGGTGGGACAAAGTCATTGTTATGCAAGTCCAAGTCAAGTCGCAAGTCATCAAATTCATGACTCGAGTCTGACTCGAGTCCAAGTCACATGACTCGAGTCCACACCTCTGCATTCTTCTGTACCATATCACTCCATCTCCTCTCTAGCCCGTACCGCACCCGTTTAGCCCCCTCTATCCGGCCGAACAAAAGCTGTTTAGGCATGCGGTGGCTGGGCATGCGGGCTACATGACCCAGCCAACGCAGCCTTGCCTGCCGGAGGAGCTCACCGATGGGGCTTTGCCCAGATCTTTCAAGGATATGTGAGCTTCTCACACAATCCAGCCTGGTTAAACCCAAGATGGATCGTAGGCAGGCCAGCCTAAATGTTTCTAACCGGCGAAGATGTTCCATTAGGGGGGTCCACGTTTCGCAAGCGTAGAGAAGGGAGGAAATTACTATGGCCGAGAAGACCTGAAGCTTTGTGCAGAGCGACAGACCAGGTAGCTTCCACACAGCGTTACACAACCAATTAAAAGATAATGCCGCTCGACTGATTCGGAGTGCGACCTCTGCTGTCAAACCGGAGCCGGTCATGAGCATACTGCCCAGGTATGGGAAACTCTCCACTCTCTCCACTACTGCCCCATCACCCATTGGGAGTTGTGGGGGTGGAGTGTCCGATGGTACAAAATACCCAGGTAGGCGCTTAGTTTTGGTGGGGCTGATGGTAAGTCCCCACCTCTTCGTGGCAAGCTCCAGGTTCAGCAGCAGCGTCTCCAACTCCTCCTCTGAGTAAGCATCAATTGCCAAATCATCCGCATACATAACGTGATTGACCAATAGGGAGCCATCCCTTGACCGCACCCGGACATCGATCAGCCTCCCATTGTTTCTCTACCAGATGGAGATTCCCCCGGTACAGCTATTGAAGGCTTCATGAACTACGTGGTCAAAATAGATGTTAAATAATGTGGGAGCCAGAGGACATCCCTGTCGCACCCCAAGGTGTACAGGGAATGGCTCCGACTCCCGGCCACGTAGTTTTACCTGGGCCCGCTCACCATCATGAAGGTCCTTAATGATCGTGAGCAGAGGGTCAGGGACTCCGAAAGCACGAAGAACAACCCAGAGCCCAGGCCTACTGATGGTATCATAGACACTGACACACGCTGACACAACAACAACAACCGCCATTCGCCACTAAGTGGCAGTGACGTCACCACGACGCTTGTGCCAGGCAATGTGCACCTTGAGGCCACGTTAAGTGTCGAACGCCCGCTGGCAGGAGGTCACGGGGCAGACCCAGGTGCCACGGGTCGACTGACTGAGATGACCGAGATGACTGGCTGATGCACCACCTGTGCCCCCTACTCTGCCAACTTGTTGTGCTTTAGCCACCCGGCGCTCCGCTCGTTGTTGTGAGCGTCGCTCCTCCGCCCTAGGTTGCTGTTGGAGGGCGACTGCCTGCAACTGCCCAGTAGCGTCCTTCACGAGCCTCCTCCACAGAGGCCGATCGTGACACCGCTGGTACCGGTCATCGGCAAGTCCACTCAGCTCCACGTCCTCCTGTACCACATCACTCTATCTCTTCTCTAGACCGTACCGCGCCCGTTTAGCCCCCTCGTTCCGGCTGAACAAAAGCTGTTTAGGCATGCGGTGGCTGGGCATGCGGGCTACATGGCCACACACACTGACACACACACTGACCACGCACACTGACACACACACTGACACACACGCTGACCCACACACAATGACCACGCACACTGACACACACGCTGACACACACACTGACACACACACTGACCACGCACACTGACACACACTGACACACACGTTGACACACACACTGACACACACACTGACACACACGCTGACACACACACTGACACACGTACTGACACACACGCTGACACACACACTGACATACACGCTGACACACACACTCAGCTCTTGTCACATACCCCGCGATGACGCAATGACACCGACACACAATGGCACGGAGATATAAGGAGATCACAATCACACTCACACGTCACTCAGAGACACGCGGACACGTTGACATTCACACAGCGACATAAACTTACACTCCTCACAAAAGACAAAGATCCCCCGTATATATTATAGCCTTAAAGGGCCGCTGGGGCAAGTGCTGTTATGGAGCAGCTGAAGGCCGACACGGCGCAGCATGGAAGGGGCGGGTGGCCAGCCCCACCCCCGGCCGCCTTTGTCTCCCCAACGCTGATGTTTACACCGCACCGAGTTTGACCTCGTGGAGGCCCGGGACGGGTTCAGATAGAATCAGTCAACGGTGTTGGCCGGGAGCGGGAATCGAATTCGGGTGGCCGGGTTCGTAGCGCAGCGTAGCGCTAACTGCTGCGCCACCGCTCCCCAAAGACCCCCCCCCCGTGTCGCCTTAACAGACTGTTGGGGGGAGGGGCCCAAGTGCTGTGAGCGAGCAGCAAGCGGCACGTGCTGAAGGCCGGCACGGCACACGAAGGCCCGTGGGTGGCCAGCACCACAGCACGCCTCAACCCGTACCCATCCAGACTAACAAATACAATCCGTCCTGGGAGACGATCTTGAATCCATAGCTTGGATAGACACCCCCCCAGGGGAGGGGTTTCGGGGGTCTCCGCACGGCGGCCCCGCGTGGAGGCGGCAGCAGCAGCAGCGACCCCTAGCGGCCGCCTCCCCTCACGCCTCACCCCATCACTCTCTCCTCGTCGCTATTAGGGGACGTCCATAAATGACGTTACGCACCTAGGGGGGGGGGGGGGGTCAGACATTTGTGACGATGTGTGACGAGGGGGGGGGGGTGAGAAATGTGACGTCACATCAAAATGCGCAACTTTAAATAAATATAGACAACACGTTCTACTTAATTATATAGACTTTTCAATAAATGTTTTCTCCTACAACACATTAAATACGCACTACAATGACAATAGTTTAAAGCAAAATGAAGCATGTTTTATTTTGGGGGGGGCAGAGCTTTGTGACGTCATATTTGAAAGGGGGGTCTGACTTTTTGTGACGCCGTGTGACGAGAGGGGGGGGGGGTCAAAAATCGTCCAAAATCGCGTGACGTCATTTATGGACGGCCCCTTATAATCCCCCATCTCTCAGCACAATGAGTACACCACCTGGACTCGAGTGTGGATGTAACACGGCGGCAGCAGGCTTACCGTACACTTCTACCAATGACTCGTGCCGTCTGTTGGTGGCATCTGTGCAAAAGAGCTTCATAGCTCATCGGATTCCTCCTGAAGTCTCAATGAAGACTCCGACTCCGCGGGGTTGCCCAGCCCCTCGGTTTGGCCGGGAGTCTCGATCGGAATTGGTGACCGATCTCCCGGTGACGATCGAAAGCAATCCGGGGCATTTTAAACGTAGAGGATATTTTAATGAAACTACTTGATGGCAATTTAGAACGTCTCCCGGAATAGCTGCAGCTGAGAGTTGTTGACAACCCGCCTCAAGCTCCTCCTCCTCCCCCCTCACGATGTTTGAAAAAGTGAAAGATTTTGTGTGGAGATCCTAGAATCAGAACGTGTAATGACGCTGGGTCAATCTTTTGAGCGGAGATCCCATTAGAGGGACACAGCTTTTCAAACCTATGATCTCTGTCTCTCTTCTGGGCCTCTCTGTTCACAGTGTGTGTGTGTGCCCATGCAGAAGGGACATTGCCCGAAACGTTGACCGGCGTCACGGTTTCTGCCACCCTGATGGAATCGCCGGGGGGTGAATCGCGATCGCGACTATCGTGGTCGCGATTCCGCGATTCACGGAACGCGTCCAGCACCCCGTTGTGAATCGACGAAATTAATCACGAGTGTGGATCGCCAGCAGCCGGATCGTTACATATTCCCGAACAGCCATAATGATTACAACATCCGCTACAAAAACTATCGATCGATGTATCGAGTCGCAACTCAGACTTCCACCATGGTTCAACACGCCTCAACCACCAACACAAAACAACACGCGTAATGCCAATCGCGATGGGTGATTAGAATCGATCTGCAGTGAATCGGTATAACTTCAACGTCGCTCACGATTCGATTCTAAAGGGGACGCGTGCTCTGCATTGCAGCCCGACACGGGCGGACTCTGTGTGCCGCGACATCGGGGGGCTCTCAGGGGGAGCTCGAGGGGGGCTCGAGGGGGTCCGAGGGGGGCCCGAGGGGGGCCCGAGGGGGGCCCATGGCGCAGGGAGGAGGGGGGGGCGGGGAGGCGGCCCCGCGTGCTGCTGGGAGCCACCGGCAGCGTGGCGTCGGTGAAGCTGCCGCTGCTGGTGGCTCGCATCCTCGCTCTTCCACAGCAGGTGCAGCGGCAAGTCGTCATCGTCTCTGAAACTTTGTCATCACTGAGACTTCATCATCATCGCGCTTTGCTTGAGAGGGTGCACGATAAAGGTTCAGCCCTACAATCGTTCGTGGTGAAAGAGCCCCCCCCCAACTATCCCACTATAGGGAGCTCTCGTCGAGGGGTATTTGGCCTACTCTTCCACTGGTCCTATCTGAGTCCATTGTAACGATGCAATTCTGACCCTTGTGTGCGTCTATGATTTCTGTGTTAGTCTACGGGTCATATGGTCGTCTATGAGTCCCTATGTGAGTCTAAACAGATAAAGGTGCAGCCCTGCAATTGCTCGCTTGCGCCCCTTGCTGGCAGATGGGCCGCCACGTGTCTGAACCCCCGCCTGTGTGTGCGGCTGAAGGGGGGCGGTCGCGTAGCGGCCAACACCGGTGATGACTATCTGAACCGGTCCTTGGCTTTCCTTAGGTCGACTCAGCCTTAAATGAGTGCCTGGTCTGATGTGTAAAAACATCGCCACTCGGAAGACAAAGGCGGTCGGGCGTGGTGCTGGCCGCCCACCCCCTCGTGTGCCGTGCCGGCCTTCATAGGCGCTCGCTAACAGCACTTGCCCTTGCATTCCTGTTAAAACTATACGGGGGATCTTTGTCTTTGTGTAGCCGGAGGTGCGTGTGGTGTGCACGGAGCACGCGAAGCACTTCTTCGCAGCCGAGTCGCTGCCCGTTCCCGTCTACAGCGACGCCGACGAGTGGCAGGTGAGAGTCCACGACGCCTGTGCCAGGCTAGGTGCACCGAGCGAGGAAGGCTCGCTGCTGGACGGTGACGGGACAGACCCCAGGTGTTACGGGGTCCACCACCTGTGCCCCCCACTGTGCCCCCCACTGTGCCCCCCACTGTGCCCCCCACTGTGCCCCCCACTGTGCCCCCCACTGTGCCCCCCACTGTGCCCCCCACTGTGCCCCCCACTGTGCCCCCCACTGTGCCCCCCACTGTGCCCCCCACTGTGCCGATTTGCTCGCTCCCCTGTCCTCCATTGTGGTTAGAGGGCGACTGCCTCCCAACTGCCCAGCAGCAGCATCCTTCACGAGCCTATTCCTCCACAGAGGCCGATCTTGACACCGCTGGTGCCACACACACACATATACACGCGCGCACTATACAAGGACAAAGATCCCATTTAGCATTTAACACCGACTGTTGGGAGCAAGTGCTATATTAGCGAGCACTGATGAAGGCAGGCACATGGCACGCGTAACCGTCTTTGTCTGCCCGGCGCTGATGTTTAAACACCGCAGCAGGTGCTCGCGTGAGGCAGGATACAACGTCAGTGTGACCGTCACGTGACAAGCGTTACTCCCATGTGGCAGAGCCGCCCTCTGCACTGTGCACAGAGCGGAGCTCGCTCGAAGAAGAGGAAGAAGGCCTCTCAGATGTAGCTCTGTGACATCCGCCTCCGCGGGCCGTTCTCTACGGAGCACGAAGGGGTCTCGCCGCCCTGCGAGTTTTCCGAAACGAACCTTGGCATCTCGAGACGCAACGCCGCCGATAATAGCGCAATCGGGATGGAACATTGGTGGGGGGGGGATATTTATTTCCTATGCTGACCCCACCCCATCCCCCACCCCCATCCCCCATCCCCCCCATCCCTCACCCCCACCCCTCACCCCCATCCCCCACCCCCCCCATCCCCCACCCCCCCACATCCCCCCCCCATCCCCCCCCCCATCCCCCCCCATCCCCCCCCCATCCCCCCCCATCCCCCCCCCATCCCCCACCCCATCCCCCCCACCCCTCCCATCCCCCATCCTCCACCCCCCCCATCCCCCACCCCCCCACATCCCCCCCCCATCCCCCCCCATCCCCCCCCCCATCCCCCACCCCATCCCCCCCATCCTCCACCCCCCCCATCCCCCCCCATCCCCCACCCCTACCCCCCCCATCCCCCATCCCCCACCCCTATCCCCCACCTCCCACCCCCATCCCCCACCCCCTACCTTCCACCCCCCACCCCCCACCCTGTGTGTCTCCCAGACATGGAGGCGTCTGGGTGACCCGGTGCTCCACGTGGAGCTGCGCCGCTGGGCCGACCTCCTGCTGCTCGCGCCGCTCGACGCCAACTCGCTCGCCAAGGTGGCCGGCGGCCTCTGTGACAACCTGCTGGTGAGCGGGCGGCGGTGACGTGTGGGGAGCTGCGGGCAGCGTGGGGGTGGGCGGGGGGGGGTGGTGCGGGGGGGGCACAGGTGTGGATGTCTTTAGGATTCCCATTTTCACTTTTTGGTGTGTGTGAGAGACTCTGTGGGTCTCTATTGGTCTCTATGGGAGCCTGTGTTATCTTGATGTAAACCTCTGGGTTTCTACGTTAGCCTATGGGTCTTTGTGTGAGTCAGTGGGTCTCTACAATACCCTATGGGTCTCTCTGTGAGTCTATGGGTCTCTCTATAAGTCTATGAGTCCCTGTGCGAGTGTCTTTGTCTCTATGGGAAGCCATCTCACATATTCCCCTTGTGCACCTAACCCCCCTTCCATGTACACCTCCCACACCCCCCCCCTTCCCCGCACACGTAGATGTGTGTGGTGCGAGCCTGGGACCGAGACCGCCCGCTGCTCTTCTGCCCTGCGATGAACACGCACATGTGGGATCACCCGCTCACGGGCGCCCACACGCGCACGCTGCGCCAGCTCGGCTACGAGGAGGTGGCGTGCGTGAGCAAGACCCTCGCGTGCGGAGACACGGGTACGCTCGCGTGCGGAGACACGGGTACGCTCGCGTGCGGAGACACGGGTACGCTCGCGTGCAGAGACACGGGAACGCTCGCGTGCGGAGACACGGGTACGCTCGCGTGCGGAGACACGGGAACGCTCGCGTGCGGAGAGACGGGTACGCTCGCGTGCAGAGACACGGGTACGCTCGCGTGCGGAGACACGGGTACGCTCGCGTGCGGAGACACGGGTACGCTCGCGTGCAGAGACATGGGTACGCTCGCGTGCGGAGAGACGGGAACGCTCGCGTGCAGAGACACGGGTACGCTCGCGTGCGGAGAGACGGGAACGCTCGCGTGCGGAGACACGGGAACGCTCGCGTGCAGAGACACGGGTACGCTCGCGTGCGGAGAGACGGGTACGCTCGCGTGCGGAGACATGGGTACGCTCGCGTGCGGAGACACGGGTACGCTCGCGTGCGGAGACACGGGTACGCTCGCGTGCGGAGACACGGGTACGCTCGCGTGCGGAGACACGGGTACACTCGCGTGCGGAGACACGGGTACGCTCGCGTGCGGAGACACGGGTACGCTCGCGTGCGGAGACATGGGTACGCTCGCGTGCGGAGACATGGGTACACTCGCGTGCGGAGACACGGGTACGCTCGCGTGCGGAGACACGGGTACGCTCGCGTGCGGAGACATGGGTACGCTCGCGTGCGGAGACACGGGTACGCTCGCGTGCGGAGACACGGGTACGCTCGCGTGCGGAGACATGGGTACGCTCGCGTGCGGAGACATGGGTACGCTCGCGTGCGGAGACACGGGTACGCTCGCGTGCGGAGACACGGGTACGCTCGCGTGCGGAGACATGGGTACGCTCGCGTGCGGAGACACGGGTACACTCGCGTGCGGAGACATGGGTACGCTCGCGTGCGGAGACACGGGTACGCTCGCGTGCGGAGACACGGGTACACTCGCGTGCAGAGACACGGGTACGCTCGCGTGCGGAGACATGGGTACGCTCGCGTGCGGAGACACGGGTACGCTCGCGTGCGGAGACACGGGTACGCTCGCGTGCGGAGACACGGGTATGCTCGCGTGCGGAGACACGGGTACGCTCGCGTGCGGAGAGACGGGTACGCTCGCGTGCGGAGACACGGGTACGCTCGCGTGCGGAGACACGGGTACGCTTGCGTGCGGAGACACGGGTACGCTCGCGTGCGGAGACACGGGTACGCTTGCGTGCGGAGAGACGGGTACGCTTGCGTGCGGAGACACGGGTACGCTTGCGTGCGGAGACACGGGTACGCTCGCGTGCGGAGACACGGGTACGCTTGCGTGCGGAGACACGGGTACGCTCGCGTGCGGAGACATGGGTACGCTCGCGTGCGGAGAGACGGGTACGCTTGCGTGCGGAGACACGGGTACGCTCGCGTGCGGAGACACGGGTACGCTTGCGTGCGGAGACACGGGTATGCTCGCGTGCGGAGACACGGGTACGCTCGCGTGCGGAGACATGGGTACGCTCGCGTGCGGAGACACGGGTACGCTCGCGTGCGGAGAGACGGGAACGCTCGCGTGCAGAGACATGGGTACGCTCGCGTGCGGAGACACGGGAACGCTCGCGTGCGGAGACACGGGTACGCTCGCGTGCGGAGACACGGGTACGCTCGCGTGCGGAGACACGGGTACGCTCGCGTGCGGAGACACGGGAACGCTCGCGTGCGGAGACACGGGAACGCTCGCGTGCGGAGACACGGGAACGCTCGCGTGCGGAGACACGGGAACGCTCGCGTGCGGAGACACGGGTACGCTCGCGTGCGGAGACACGGGAACGCTCGCGTGCGGAGACACGGGTACGCTCGCGTGCGGAGACACGGGTACGCTCGCGTGCGGAGACACGGGTACGCTCGCGTGCAGAGACACGGGTACGCTCGCGTGCGGAGAGACGGGAACGCTCGCGTGCGGAGACACGGGAACGCTCGCGTGCGGAGACACGGGTACGCTCGCGTGCAGAGACATGGGTACGCTCGCGTGCGGAGACACGGGTACGCTCGCGTGCAGAGACATGGGTACGCTCGCGTGCGGAGACACGGGTACGCTCGCGTGCAGAGACACGGGTACGCTCGCGTGCAGAGACATGGGTACGCTCGCGTGCGGAGACACGGGTACGCTCGCGTGCAGAGACACGGGTACGCTCGCGTGCGGAGACACGGGTACGCTCGCGTGCAGAGACATGGGTACGCTCGCGTGCGGAGACACGGGTACGCTCGCGTGCGGAGACACGGGTACGCTCGCGTGCAGAGACATGGGTACGCTCGCGTGCAGAGACACGGGTACGCTCGCGTGCAGAGACACGGGTACGCTCGCGTGCAGAGACACGGGTACGCTCGCGTGCAGAGACACGGGTACGCTCGCGTGCAGAGACATGGGTACGCTCGCGTGCAGAGACATGGGTACGCTCGCGTGCGGAGACACGGGTACGCTCGCGTGCAGAGACACGGGTACGCTCGCGTGCGGAGACACGGGTACACTCGCGTGCGGAGAGACATCGCCACCCTGTGTTCAGCTAGCACCACATCGCAGGTCACGACAACGCTCACCCACCCACCAGCTCACTCATTCATTGACTCGCTCACCCTCTCAGCACTCCGCAGGTAACTACAACGCTCACCCACCCACCAGCTCACTCATTCATTGGCTCGCTCACCGCACTGCAGGTGACAACTCATTCATTCACAAATATATCCACTCACTAACTCAACTAACTCACCACACTGTAGGTCAACACAACAACACTCACCCACTCATTCCGATTGGTCCCAGCAATAGAACCGACCAGCGGTAATGGATGATTTCTAATCGCACTTCCCAGCTCGACTCACCACACTGCTCACCGACCCTCACCACCCCCCCCCAACCCCCCCTCACGACCCTCACCACCCCCCCTCACGACCCTCACCACCCCCCTCACGACCCTCACTGCAGGTCTGGGTGCCATGGCGGAGGTGGACACGATTGTGCGGGCAGTGCAGACTCACCTGAGAGCCTCCCTCACCACACCTGAGCCCAGCTCCACGCGGGAACCTGGGTCTGCACTGGAACCTGGATCCATACAGGAACCTGGGTCTACACGGGAACCTGGGTCTACACTGGAACTTGGGTCTACACAGGGACCTGGGTCTACACGGGAACCTGGGTCTACACATGAACCTGGGTCTGCACTGGAACCTGGGTCTACACAGGAACCTGGGTCTACAAGGGAACCTGGGTCTACACAGGAACCTGGCTCTACAAGGGAACCCAGCTCCACACGGGAACCTGGGTCTACACAGGAACTTGAGCCCAGCTCCACATGGGAACCTGGGTCTACACAGGAACCTGGGTCTACACAGGAACCTGGGTCTACACAGGAACCCAGCTCCACACGGGAACCTGGATCCATCCATGATTCTGTATCCAATACCTGAACTGCTTATAACCGAAGATTGCTTGTATCTTAAAATTAAAACTGATTAGGGATGAAACCTCTGATCCGCGTGGCAAAGACCCAACGCCTCATCTTCACGCAGCAGTCCCCTTCGTCAGCACGGCATTGTTTAATTAATAAACCAGCCATTACAGAAGGCAGCAGCCTTCAGGGCTAAACTGTGTGTGTTTGTTTGCACGTGGTTCATACTTGCTCTGGTCCAGTGTCCCAAATTTTGGTAAACTCCTTGCAATGAAATTGTCCGATTTTCTGGGCGAAGTGCCGAGCAGCGTCTTCACGGGCATTGCCATCACCCAATCCTCCACCCCCCACTCCACCATTCTTCTCTCGCAGGCTTCTTCTATGTCCACCCTCCCTCCTTAAATATATTAACGCACCGCCCCCCCCCTCGATGACGGTGGCAGCGGTGACTCCGCACTTGGCTGCCTGTAATCCAGCGCTGTGTTGGAGGCAGCAGCAGCAGCAGCAGCGAGGGTTGGTGGATCGCGTGGAACTCTCTTCCCGTGGGCGTCGAGGAGGTGTCCCCTGCCTGGCTCGCCAGAAGGCAGAACAGCAAACGCGTGTTCTATCCGTATGGGATAGAGTGTTTCCCCCCTCACATGCAGGCACACATGCTTGGGTTTTCTCCCCAATGCTCTGACTTCCACACATATAAACGCTCATAAATTGGGCCAATAACACCTTGATATATAGAGGACCGCAGAGCTGGGGCAATTGTTGGTAGCGCCGGCTCCTCGCAGCCCGGATGCCGCCCCGCGTCTCCGAGTCCGTCCGCTCTCTCTCCGACAGCGCCGAGCGAATACCGCGCGGAGCAGTGTCACAAGTTGACACCGTCGTTAATGAACTCTGCAGTATTCCAATGACGTCGATGATTTTTACTTATTTATTTAGCAAAGACAAAGCCGCGTGTTTCACAGGGCCCGCCACCTGTCGTCACAGGCGCAAGTGCACGTACATTATAAATTACAACAACAACCACACCAACAACAAACGTCAACAACGACAAACGCAGTGCGGTCACGCCGAGCCGGCTCCGAGCTGATTGGCCGACGGCCGCGCGTCGGCAAGCGGCGGCGTCGGCAGCCGGAGGAGGAACGCGGTGCCCGGGCGCGCGTCCCGCCGCGGAGACGGAGCTACGAAATGGCCTCGTGTGCCAGGTGCCAGGTAGATTGTTTTACGTCGCAGGGGAGGGGGTCTCCATCGTCCAGCAGTGGATCGATCACGGCTGACGGTGAGCGAGGGGGGTGCGAGCGTGACCCCCCCCCCCCACCCCAGCTCCCCTCTCGCTATACCCCCCAATTCCCTTCTCTCCCAGCCTTGTAGCCCCCTCTGCCCCCCCCCCCCCCATCACGCGTGCCCGCAGGTTGCGCAGCGCCCCCGCGCGGCGTCGCCGCCCCCCGCCGCGTAGCCGCATGTGCAGCGCGAGCCCCGTCAGCAGCAGCACGGCGAGCGCCGCGAGGCAGAGCGCCGGGGCGAACCACGGCGCCCGCACCACGTCCCTGGGGCCCAGCAGCACTGCGGGGGGGGTGCAGGGAGAGAGGAGAAGGGGAGAGAAGGGATCGGGGGGGGGGGGATAGAAGGTGGTGGGGTCGAATAGGAGAGTGGGGGTATGGGGAAGGGAGGAGGTCAGAGAGAAAGGGGGGGGGGGGGTGAAGAGGATTACAATGGTGATTTGTGCGTTGGTGTGGGGTGTGTGGGGTGTCCACTCACCCAAGCACTCGCCCAGTCGCTCACCCACTCCCTCCAATCGCTCACTCATTTACTCCAAACGCCCACCTACCGACTCGCTCACCGGCTCTCACCCCATTCAACAATCACTCGCCCACTCCAACCTCAAAAACAAAACCTCACTCCTGCTACGTGGCGACGGCGCGTGGTGACGGTGAGCGATGACGTGATGACCGTGGTAACCGCTCCTCGCGGCAGCGATGCGTGGCAGGTGGGATGACGGCACGCGCGCGATGCCCTCCGCCACCCAGCCTCGCCGACTCACCCTCGATGACCTGCTCCGTGATGTTGTCGACGCGCCGCGTGCTGGAGGCCGCGGCGGGCTCGTGCCCCCCGCGCTGCTGGTGCTCCCCGTCGGGGACGCACGCCAGCACGCGGGCGTCGTAGCGCGCGCCGGGCCGGGCGCAGCCCCCGCACACCGCGTCCCGCGCCCGCGAGCACCCCCGCCAGCATCACGCGGCCCCCCAGTGCGCAGTCCCGACACCGCCTGCAGTAGTACCTGTGGGGGGGGGGAGGGGGGGAACGGTGGCACGGTGGTGAGCGCTGCACTCGCGCGACGGAGACCGGCGACACCTCCGGGTTCGATTCCCCCTCGCGGCTGCCGGCCTCGGTGACGAGCAATCTGACCCGGTCCTGGCGCTCCGCTCGGGTTGACGCGGCCTTCCTAAACGGGTGGCGTGTGAACATCGCCTTTTGGGGAGACAAAGGCGGCCAGGTGTGGCGCTGGTCACGTCCACCCCGTCGTGTGCCATTCAAGCCCTAATAGGTGCTCGCAAACAGCACTTGCCCCAACAGTCTGTTCAAGGCTATACGGAGGATCTTTGGGAGTGTAACGAGCGCGGGGGCAGGCACGGGGCGCCTTGGCCCCCCGCTGGTGGCCAAAGCTACGAGTTGGGGCCCCCTTGACAATCACCATAGGATTTGTTTTTAACAACAGTGTCATAGAACAACAACATTTATGTAACGATGTGATCAAGCAAGAGGAGCCGCGATGTACAGGGTGCTTAAAAACACACATTCCTGCGGAGGGAGCTGGTAGGAACGTTGGGTTGCTCGGTCAATGGCCAGGGTCAACGACGGCGTGGTGTATTCCGCAAATATGCCCGACTGTGAGGGCGGGCACAAGCCGGCGTGAGTAGGTTAAACGTTGAGTTTTATAAGGGCACCACGGGGTGACCAGCCCCTCCCCACCCAGCCCCAGCCCTCCCACCCTCCACCCAGCCCCATCCTCCCCTCCCAGCCCCTCCCCATCCAGCCCCTCCCTACCCAACCCCTCTCCACCCAGCCCCTCCCCACCCAGCCCCTCCCCACCCTCCCCACCCAGCCCCTCCCCACCCTCCCCACCCAGCCCCTCCCCACCCAGCCCCTCGCTGCACGACGGACACAATAATCCGCTGTGGGCTGGTGTAACCAGGAGGTTCCTACCAGTAAAACGTGCAACAGCACCACGAGAAATGTGCCGCGCTCGGGGCTCTGGAGACCACCTGGAGAAGATCCCAGGCACGTGTCGCCAATGATGGTGAACAAGTGGAGACTTTGACTTTTTGAAGCTATTAACATTATCACGTTACAGTATACGTATTCGTTCGTTTTCCATTAAAAACGATAGTCTCATGTAAGTGTTAACATGGTTTGAAGCAGCCTGTGTGATAGCCTCGGTGCGACTGTGCGAGAAGAATCGAATATTGGGGCCCCCATTACCGATTGCGGCCCTCCCTGAGCTGATGGTTCAAGATGATTTGATTTCACGGGGTGAGTCGGAGTGTTGGACGATGGTCACCAACAATGAATGACTTGTCTGGCGACGCTCAGGCACAGACGACAACAACTCAACGCGTTCCGCACGGCCTTCAAAGGGGACATACACACACATAGACGTATATACACGTAACAGGCAACGTTCTTGGCAATGCCCCTTCAGAGCG
The DNA here is from genome assembly GCF_965212315.1 of Lampetra planeri. Classification (NCBI taxonomy): domain Eukaryota; kingdom Metazoa; phylum Chordata; class Hyperoartia; order Petromyzontiformes; family Petromyzontidae; genus Lampetra; species Lampetra planeri. The sequence continues at coordinate 1,132,295 of NC_136159.1, forward strand.
CGTACGATAATGAAATAGGGTCACAGCGCGAAACGTCGCCTAAGCAACGGGACGCGTCCGAGAGGAGCTTCCGTCGAGAAGATGGAGCGCTGACGAGATGGGTGACGAGGTGGGTGACGAGCTGGGTGACGTGATGGGTGACGAGGTGGGTGACGAGATGGGTGACGAGGTGGGTGACGAGCTGGGTGACGAGGTGGGTGACGAGGTGGGTGACGAGGTGGGTGACGAGGTGGGTGACGAGACGGGTGACGATACGGGTGACGAGGTGGGTGACGAGGTGGGTGACGAGATGCGTGACGAGATGGTAACAATGTTATAAACATAGCCGGCATCAGCCACCAATCCACTGCTGGATGAAGGCCTCTTCGATGTGGCTGCTGTGTCTCAGCTCTGCGATGTCGCTCTCTGTTCGCGAATAGCGCCTCTGAAGAATGCCGGTGGGGGGGGGGGGGCAACACCACGCCCGGCTGCCTTCGTCTCCCCAGTGCTGATGTCTCAAACACCGCACAAGGTACTCGGGGAGACCCAGGACCGCTTCAAATAATCGCCACTGCCGTGAGCTGGAATCGAACTCAGGTGGCCGGGTTATGAGCGCAGTGCAGCGCCGAACACCCCCACTCCACGCGATCATACAGAGCAGCACTTATAGACTGTATGACATACAGTACTTATAGACTGTATGACATACAGTACTTATAGACTGTAGTGGCAAGCAAGGTCGACATGGTCTCCTTGCTCATATTAGCTGTGGGGTGGAGCTCACCTACCATTGGCTGCACTGAAACGAGCCTGGGAAATTCCACATTCCCATGGCGGGTGTCGGGTTTCCTTTACGGAACACCGCCGCCTTCCCACGGAGTTGACGGTGCCGAGTTTACCGGCCCCCAGGGGGATGATGGGACGCGCGGTCTCTGTCCGTGTGGGTAGCGACATGCGGTGACATCACGGTTATGAATAGCGTCGTGACGTGAGGGGGGGGGGGCATTAGCTCATACAATGACAAAGAACCCCCGTATAGCATCAACAGGCTGTTAGGGCAAGTGCTGTTAGCGAGCACCTATGAAGACCATCACGGCACGCGAGGGGGTGGGTGGCCAGCAACCGCGCCCAACCGCCTGTCTCCCTAGTGGGGATGTTTTACACTGCGCACTCGTTTGAGGCTGAGTCGACCTAGGGGGTTTAGATAATCGGGTCACCGGGTTCGTAGCGCAGCGCGCTAACCACTACACTACCGCACACCACGCAAACACACTCACACATACACACACACACACACCACACACCCACACACCACACACACCACACACACCAAGGCCGTAGCCATGGTGTCAACATTGGGGGGGGGGCAAATCTTTCAGGGGGTCTGGGGGTCCCCCCCCAGAAAAAAATCTAAATTTGAAAACGATTTTCCTGCCTAATATATAAAAAAATTCACTAACACATGAGATTGACTTTTTATTTATTTTTCACAATAATGTCTAAGAGTGTATTGTATTATATTGCTATGTTTTTTTCTACCTTATTTCATTGTATGTAATGGCATACTGTAAGTACAACCATAACCACAATCATATAAACATAAATCTATTTCATAGCAATATATTGGGGGGGACATTTTGAGCATATTTGAATATTATAATTACGGCCTTGCCAGACACACAAGTGCACACACCACACACACCAGACACACCAGACACACACACCACACTCACATTCACCACACACACACACGGACACACACGCACGTGCACACGCCACCGCGCCATTCATAAAGTGTGACTCAGTGAGTGACGTCACCGAGGTCCGTGTCCGCCCCCCCCCGTAACCTGAGCCCCCGGGCCCCATCCCTGACCCCCCCCCCCCCACGTCACACCCCTAATTATAATTAGTGAGCTCATTATAATTAGTGAGCTAATTATAATTAGTTAGCTAATTAAGCCAATTTCTCACGGCGAGGTGGGGGGGGATGTCCCCTCCTCATCGGTCCCCACGCCCCCCCACCAGGTTGCCCATCGAGGATTTGCGCTAAAAAGTCTTCCGAAGCGAAGGCTCAAAACGTCAAGCGGCCAGCGACAAACAGCACCGTTAACGTTGTGAGCGATACCAGTTGCTAACACGTGTTTTTTATGCTTTGAGCGAGATGAGTATTATTGTTGTTGTAAGAGCTTGGGGGATAGAGACGACGACGATGATGGTAGTGGTGGTGATGGGAGGAGGGAAATCGACAGTGGAACGATGCGAGGGAATAAGCGGAGAAGTGAGAGGGTGACTTGCGGCGTGGTGGGTGACGGTGTTGTTGTGATCTGCAGTGTGGCGAGTGGGTTGATGAGTGAGTGGGTGGGAGAGTCGGTGAGTGAGTAGATGGGTGAGTGAGTGGGTGAGTGCGTGGGTGAGTAGATGAGTGGGTGAGTACGTAGATGGGTGGGTGGGTGAGTGTGTGGGATAGTCGGTGAGTGAGTGGTTGGGTGAGTGTGTTGGATAGTCGGTGAGTGAGTGGGATAGTTGGTGAGTGGGTGGGTGTGTTGTTGTGACCTGCAGTGTGATGCTTGAACACAGCAGGGTCGATGAGATTAAACCCTCGGTCTGGTGGTTCGAGTCCTCAACACGGACGTGGAGGGGGGCGGTGGGGGGGGGTGCCCGGGCGGGGGGGTCTCGCCAGGGGGGCTGTGGGGGGGGGGCTCGCTTCGCGACTCAAACTCTGATTTTATGAACTTTGCGCCTTCCCTGTAACTTTGGAACGGTGGAACGTGTCAACGTTGGGTCAACGTTGACATGCACACTGGTGCCCATATCCCCTTTTTGGGGTCCCCAATCTGCTTTGTTGAATGTTCCATTCTCTCCTTTCTGGGGGTCCCCGATTTGCTCAGTGAATGTCCCTCTGTGCCCCTATCTGATGATCCCCCTATCCCCTTGCTGGTGCGTGTGTCGCCCTATCCCCTGGCTGGGTGCGTGTGTCCCCCTATCCCCTTGCTGGGTGCGTGTGTCGCCCTATCCCCTTGCCGGGTGCGTGTGTCGCCCTTACCAGCCCCCGGCCTCGTCACGGTGGTACCCTGCTCGCGGCGACTCGCGGGGTCCGCGGGGAGAATCTCCTCGGGCAGGGGTCGCGCGAACTCCACCCCGCAGCGGCACGCGGGGTAGCGGACCCCCTCGGCGGGGGTCTCCTCTCCAAGGGGGCAGCTCGGGTGGCCCCCCGCTTCCTGAGCCTCGGCCCGGCCCCGAGGAGAGCGCAACGGCGCTCGCGGCGAGGAGGAGGAGCAGCAGAGGAGGTGGTGGAGGAAGAGGATGATGGTGGTGATGGTGGTGGTGATGATGAGGTCGGTGATGTGGCGATGGAGCTGGGCTGAGATGGAGAGCCATGACAACAACGACTACGACTCCGACTGCTACCAAACTACGAGGACTTCCCTGGTCCTCGACTCTTACTCGGAGAGAGAGCGACTTGTCGGAGATGCGGGCCGCACGGGTGGGGCAGGAGAGAGGTATTGGGAGAGAGAGGAGAGAGAGATCGCCCGGGTGAGATGAGAGGGCAAAAATATGAGCAGACGAGATGGGCAGCTGAGAGATGGCGGACGAGATGATATTGCGATGTGTAAAGATTTTACGGAGTGGAATCGGACGACAGCTGGAGGTGTAGTAAAGTAGGGGGTGACCCGTTGAGAGACACGCGGCGTTGAGATGTGTGTTTGGAGGAGAGAGAGGGAGGTTGACGAGGAGGAGGTGGGACAGGCGGGAGATGTTCAGACTTGAGAGAAATCGGTGAGCGCCGCGAGAGACGCAAGCGATGGAGAAACGAGGAGGCGTACGGAGGAGCTCAGGGAGATGGCGATGAGAAGGTTTGAGAGCTCGTGCAAGTAATCAGTGGCGACGCATCTTCCGGAGATATCGTAACGGGAGATGGAAAGCAGAGAGACGCAGGGAAGATGAGAGGAGAGACGGGCGGATGGAGATGACAGCATTGGGAAATCGAGAGACGCACCGTGACGGTGATTTTGACGACGATGTGTCTCTTGAGGTGAAGATGAGAGATGGACTGTGAGCCGAGAGGTATGGAGACGATTGTTGAGAGGAGAACGTCGCTCAATCGACACGAGGGGTGGAGGAGACGGGCGAGGGAGTGAGGGAGATGACACGGAGAGAATGAATGGAGGGGGCGGAAAACTTCACGGACTGAGACGAGAGTTTGAGAGACGTCGCGGGCGATGGCTGCGCACGGGGACTTGAGGCGCCTCTCCTCTCACGTCCAGCCTCTTCTTCTCTCTCTCCGCTCAGTCGCGCGGGCTTACTTCGGGGGTCCCGGGCGGGGGCTGTAAACACGCGGAGCCGAAGAGTTTCGCGTCCAACCCCACGTGGCGCATCCCGTACGCACGCACGTGCTGCTGATGCTGCTGCTGCTGCCGATGATGATGACGGCACCGATGCCGCTGATGCTGATGATGCTGATGATGATGCAGGGTGATATTAGTTTGTTTGTTTGTTTTTTCACACTGGGAAATAAAGTTCAGGGTGCCCGTGCAGGTCCGCGACGTGGAGTGGTGGAGATTTAGCGACGGTAGTGGAGTGGCGTGTCTGGGCATGTCCCGACTTTCTTCTCCCTCCCTCCCTCGCTCCGTCTCTCCTCCCCCAAAACCCACGCCCCACCCTCATCCCCACCTCCACCCTGTTCAATTCAGCGCCCCCTATGGGATGAGGTCCCCTGCGTCACTGCGCGGGGGGGGGGGTGTCCCTATTCGGGGCCCTCTCTTCAGTGGGGGTTATTGGTCAGTGCCCCCCTCCCCCTTCACCCCGTGTGCCCCCTAAATTCAGAGGCAGCTCCTTGTAATGGCTACGGTGGAAATCATCAGCAAGGGGAGGGGATGTCACAGATCAGGGCGTTGATGTCACCGCCACGCACACCCCCGCCATCGCTACCTTCCTTCTGCCAGGCCCCACGGCGGTTGCATTCGACTGCCGAGAGACCTCGCAAGATCTAATCTTAGTCGATTTTTATTTGCCGAAATAACGGCCCGTGGAAGGAGCCTTCACTGAACTGCTACCGAGATCGCCGCCACGTGACCTCCGGCCCACACAGTGAAGAGTGCAGCGGCTCTTCGCCGCCCGCCCTGCAACGCGCTGGTGGCGCGAGTCAAACACGAGATGATTCTCCCTCCCCAGGATGGAATCGGGTCACATCAAGTGAATAATTACATCGAATTGCGTTGTGTGCAGTCATTGATTGGGTTACAATGGAACACCCGGTTTAATCACAACTTCAGATTACGCAAGTCTACGTGTGTGTGTCACAGAATACTGTGTATGGGGCGTCTGCTAGTCTATTGGACTCCAGGTCATTTATCAATGGGGGTTGTCAGCCTATAGATCTCTTCTAGGGCTCAATGTCCAACTATGCGTGTCTGGACGAGCCTATTGGTCACCGAGTCTCTCCATGCAAGATTATGGGTCTCTGTCGGAGGCTATGGATATCTGTCTCGATATAACACTATGCAGGGTGTCTTAGTCATTAGCCGACAGGACGAGACCAACTCGCGACACTTGAGAAATCGATTTGATTACAGGCAGCGGGCCAATCCCGGATAGGAACCCAGGAACCTCGGCGGCGCTGGCTCCGCGTTCGGATCGTCGAGCCACCTCGGGTCCTTGGGGCGCTCTTCTCCGTGACGGCGCGAGCCGCCGCTGAGTCGCATCTCGAGCACGGCTCGAGGGGGGGGGGGGGTCCATGGCTCGGAGCCGGCTCAAGCAAAGTGCATTGCTTCGAGCTGGCACGCTTGAATCCGAGCCACGACTTGGAACACGGGCCGATTAAATCTGCAGCGATGTACCCCAGTAACTGGCGGTTTGGGGGTGCATTTAAAAAAAAGTTCAGAGCCCCATAGCCCCCCCCCCCCATCGCTGGAAAGTTAAACCCCCCTCCGACACAGACAAGGGGGGGGCGGGTTTGTGGAGGACACACGGAGACAGACACGAGAGGGATGGAGACACGGGGCCCGGTGAAGACCGAGCAGCGAGATTGTTCAGGCTCAGAGTAAACTTTATTCTCTCCCAATCACCACAAGCGCAGCAGCAAGCTCGTCACGCACAGCAGCAGGAGATTGTTATCAGACCGACGCAGGCACCCTTGGGTTCATTAGGCGGCTGGCACGCTCATAAATAAATATTCTGGATGTATAATTCACGCACTCAAAACAAAGCGGCGCGCACAGCAACACGCGGCACGCACCAGCAACACGCGGCGCGCACCAGCAACTCACCTGGGGGTGAACGCCGCCCGCCTACATTGGGGGCTTCGCAGTCACTCGCACGCTTTAAAAGGGGTAGGGGGTTCGCCAAGATTTTATTTTAGCGAACACCAAAATAATCCCTGCGAAGTGTACTTGTATGTATTAAAAAAAAAAAGTTGGACTACAACTCGCGCACGCACCCACGAGTCGCCAGACTCCGTGGTGCCTCGACGGACTTGGCTGAGCGAGCGCCGATGAAGGCCGACACGGCGCAGAGGGAGAGACACGCGCACCACCACCACCACCAGTGCCGGATCATCTCAATAGCACGAGTAGCGACAAAGGCTACGGGCCCCGCACTAAATGCTTTCAAGCTATCGATTCCGGTTCAGTGAGTCTGCACTTTCTTTATTACTATAGTACTATACTGCCTACAATTTTTACGAACGACTGGGTGTTTAAGGTTAGCGATTTGTCGTATTATCTGGCTGTACAGCAAATGAAAAAATACTTTACTGTGCAAGTTAAACATTTGTGTTTTAATATGCGCGCGTTTTTTAAATTTAGGGGCCCCTTTATAACATTATGCTACACAGGCCCCGCAGTAGCTTCGTCCGACACTGAACACCACCACCCCCCCCCAACAGCGCAAGGCGCACGATGGCGGTGCCCCCCAACCAAGACGCGAGCCCCTCAGCTCCCCACCGAGGCTCCCCCACCCCCCCCCAGCAGCTGTCCGCCCTAACCCCCCCCCCCCCCCCCCCCCCCCCCCCAGGTCACGGTGAAGGGAGAGGAGGGTTTTTCCATACTCGCGGAACCCCATAACCGGGATCTCGCGGCCTCTGATCGGTGTCCCGCGCTCGCGTTGCTCCCCCCCGGGGGTGGCCGCAGCTGCACCTGGGGGGTGCAGGCGACCCCCAAGCGGCCTGGGTGAAGGGGTGGGGGGGGTCAAGAGACAGGGTTACAACAAGGTTGGCAGAGAGAGGGGGGGGTTAGGGGGTGCAGGGTTCGAGGCAGGGGTTCAGGCGACGGCTGTGTAGAGACGGCAGATGCACACGTGTCACTACCCCCCACCCCGTACCGCGTGTCCACTGCAGAGGCACACGTGTCACTACCCCCCCACCACCCCGTACCGCGTGTCCACGTGCAGTGAGCACGTGTCCACGTGCAGTGGCGCGCGTGTGATCAGCATCACAAAAGCCCCGCGCGCGTCTCCGTGCAAGTCCCCGACCAGACGCCGTCTCCGCCTGGAGAGACGCCGCCAGACGTCCCGGGGTGGGTTCAGAAGGGCCGTCTCCCTCTCTCCACCCTCCCCCATGATGATGAGAATTCAATTGTGAAAAATCCGTTTCGTATCCAAGCTTTACACGTTATAGCCGACCTGTCCCGGCAGTGGGCGGGGCCACGAGGAGTGTCGTCGCGAGCCGCGTTACGCCAAGCGTGACTCGTACACGCTGCTGGTGGTGGTGTGGGTCGGGGAGCGGTTTCTGACTTTCGGCAGAGACGATGTGGGGGCGGCCATAAAAGGTGGTGCCCCAAGCAAGTCGACAAACGTGGCCTTCCGAGGCAGTACTACAGGAATCCTGAGGGAGTGAGGAGGGGGGGGGGGTCACCTGAGGGAGCGAGGGGGGGCTCTCACCTGAGCGCTCTGCAGCCAAGGCGGAGCGAGACCCGGGTAGGAGAGCCCCGGCAAGGGGGGGTCCCGTGAAAGGACGAGTTCAGGTCCGTGGCAAACAGCTGGAAGGGGGGGAACGCTCCCCATGCGTCCCTGGAGGCGGGGATCAGCGTGGGGCCCAGCAGCTCCTCTGGGGGGGGGGGGGGGGCGCATAAGATGGGAGTCGGGGTCAGGGGGAGCAGGATGGGAGTTGGGGGGGGGGGGGATCAGCAGAGGCTTCACGCAGGGCTATTGAGACCAGGGGAGGGGGCGCGTTAAATAAAACAGAACGGGGGCAGGTTAGCACCGCCAACCCAGGAGGTCAAAGTGTACCGGAATACAACGCCTACAATAGCTCTCGCGATGGCTGTGGCTACTCATTTAAACGGCGATGCCCCCGTGTAGCCTTAAAACACGGCCTATTGGGACAAGGGCTCAGAGAGCGCCCATTAAGGCAGACAGGTCGGCACGGCGTACGATGGGGGGAGGGGGGGAAGATGCCACGCCACCCTTGTCTTTTCCCGGTGCCGGTGGTTACACACCACACCAGGTACCCGTTTAACCGGGCAGAGTTGACCTCGGAGAGAGGCCCAGGACCAGTTCAGATAGTCGTCACCGGTCGTTAGTCAGCAGGCCTCCAACTCGGGTACCGGGTTTGTAGCGCAGTGCGCCAAACCAGCAATAACACACAGGGGGTGCCAAGATGCTCAAGCACCTATTGCAAGACATCAAGTGTGCATCGTCTGCACGTGCTTGTGGAAGAACATGCAAACAGAAGTGTGCTCTGATAATGCTCCACTTTGAAGACAGCGCACGCGCACTGCACGTGTCACCTATTGCCTGCCATTCTCCAGTGACCCGGCAACCACTTCAGTGAGAAACCAAACTGTGGTGGGGCACTAAAAATACTGAACGCAACTTGTTTTAGTTAACCAGGTAAGGCCCATTGAGCTATATATATAGCACTTTTTTAAGACCTGGTCAAAAGATAGCAAAAAAATAGTGGCTCATCACGGGGACATTTAAAGGAGACCAATAATCTATAAAACGCACGTTTCTAAAATGTGGAGGGAAAAACCGAAGAACCCAGGAGGAAACTCCACGCGACCACGGGGACAGTGAACATGCAAACTCCAATTATACAGCAGGCATGCGGGTTGGGGATCGAACCCAGGATCTTCTGTATACCAGGCGAGGTAGTTAATATCCGGCCACCGTGGTTCCCTGGGTAGAGGGGATGTGTGCTCTGGTGAGGTGGTGGGGGGGTTACGTGGGTCCCGCGTGAGGAATTGGGGTCCCAGCTGGATCGGCAGACGGAGCGCGAGAGGCCCTGGCGGGCTCAGCCGCTGCCTCGAGGTGCGCGTGTTCGCCTTGGCGAACTCCAGCCGCAGCGTGTGCTGGCTCTCTGGGTCAAAGCGCATGCCCTGGGGGGGGGGGGGTAGTTGGGGTCAAGCCTGAGGTCAAGGGCATATTACTCAGGAGAGTAAAATGAGAAAATGACCTTTTCGATCGTGTTTTTGTATTGCGAGTTGTAGCGTTCTGAACCGCCCCTACTGGACACGTGACAAAGAGCTTTATAGCTCATCAGATTCCTCCTGCAGTATAAATATTCTGACCCCGCCCAACACTACCACCGATGCGCACGAACCCCCCCACCCGCCTCCCACAACCACCACCCAAGCCTCCGGGGGGGGGGCGGCTCTGCAAGGGGGGGGGGGCGGCTCTGCAAGGGGGGGGGCGGCTCTGCAAGGGGGGGGCGGCTCTGCAAGGGGGGGGCGGCTCTGCAAGGGGGGGGGGCGGCTCTGCAAGGGGGGGGGCGGCTCTGCAAGGGGGGGGGGCGGCTCTGCAAGGGGGGGCGCTCTGCAAGGGGGGGCGCTCTGCAAGGGGGGGCGCTCTGCAAGGGGGGGCGCTCTGCAAGGGGGGGCGCTCTGCAAGGGGGGGCGCTCTGCAAGGGGGGGCGCTCTGCAAGGGGGGGGCGCTCTGCAAGGGGGGGCGCTCTGCAAGGGGGGGCGCTCTGCAAGGGGGGGGCGCTCTGCAAGGGGGGGCGCTCTGCAAGGGGGGGCGCTCTGCGGTCTTATGTCGACGGGAAGAGGCCTAATTAGGAAGGGGGTGGGGTCCACAGCGGTTGCACTTCCCTCTATGGTCAAGGTACTAATAGAAGCGTAGACTCGCACTGCTACACGTGCAGCAGGCAGCAGCAGCAGTAGGCGACTAATGTCTGTGGGCACGTGCCATCAGGAGACATCACTGGACAGCCGTGAAAACGCGACTTTGCACTTCAAAAGAGTCTCAAGGTAGATTTTTTTTTTTTTAAATCGACAACTCTTATTTGCCAAGATGAGTTTCGGAGGATTGCTTGGGAGACGACTCCGCAGTGGATTGATGACGATTATGATGGCGGCGAGGGATTTTGATAAGGGGGGGGGGGGGGGAGGCAGGTTGGGGTTTTGGTGGACGACGAACGGACGAGTGATTGCGGGATGGATAAAGCGATGGCGGGACGACTGCGCTGGGGCACGTGGAGCGATGGCGATGTACTGTACGTTGCACTTCTTTCCCACCGTACGTAGCCAACCGTGCCGATCGGAGGTGGCAGCCACTCACGTGCAACTCGACCATGGCGGCCTCCGCGTTCTCTCGGTTGTCGAATATCACAAAACCCACGGGCTGCGGAATGCGCACACCACCACCAGCCACCTCCATCATTAACCGCCAACCACCACCGCCAACACCATCAACCACCACCATCATCATGCAAAATATAGCCTTACACAGACTGTTGGGGCACGAGCTGTTAGCGAGCACCTATTAAGGCCGGGACGGCACATGAAGGGTGTGGGTGGCCAGCACCACGCCCGGTCGCGTTTGTCTCCCCAGTGGCGAGGGTTTTACACACCGCACCAGGCACTCATTTGAGGCCGAGTCGACCCAGGGGAGGCCCAGGATCGGTTCAGATATTCGTCACCACTGGGTGTTGCAGGCCGTGAGCGGGAATAGAACTCGGGTGGTCACAATCAATAGCACACAACCACCACAACCACCACAACCACCACAACCACCACAACCACCACAACCACCACAACCACCACAACCACCACAACCACCACAACCACCACAACCACCACAACGCATCACAAAACCAAGTCCCACGGGTCCCCCTCAGCCCGTCGGGGTCGAGCACCGTCACCGAGCTCCTGTGAATGTCGCCACCGCGGGAGGAGTCGGGGTGGTGGGTGGCCAGCCGCCTTCGTCTCCCCAGCGCCGATGCTTACAGAGAACACCAATAAAGGGATCGCAGTGCTCATTTCATTTAAGGCCGAGTCCACCTAGGGGAGGAAGGGACCCAACCCAGCAGCCGATTCAGAGCTCGTCTCGACACCGATGACAGCCGTGGCCGCGGAACAGAAACGAGGGGGGTGTGGGGGGGGTCAACTTGACAATGACCCCCCCCACACATCCCTCCCTACCCCGGCACATCTCCGGTCCAGCGCAGGTGACCTCACCTGCTTGGTTGTGGGCTTCATGAGGGACCCCTCGTATCCCTGGCAACGGGGGGGGGGGGGGGGGGGGAGACAGACGGGGTCATGTGGGACGCCGGCAAGCGACCCCCTTGTTCACTCACTAAAGCTAAAGATCCCCCGTAAAACCTCTAACATACTGTTGGGGCAAGTGTTGTTCGCGAGTCGCATCTATGAAAGCCGGCACGGAACACAAGGGGGTGGGGGGGGGCTATCGGTAACCACGCACCGGCCGCCTTTGTCTCCCCAATGGCGGTGTATACACCGCACTCGGTACTTCATTTACGGCCGAGTCGAGATAGGGTGAGAGGTGCAGGTCGACTCGACCTTGACAAATGGGCGGGGGCGGGAGTCTAACTGGGATAGCGCTGGGTTCGTAGGGCAGCGCGCCGCTAACCACTGCGCCACCGCTCCCCATCCGCCGCGTCCCCCCTCCCCTCCTCCCACGGAGCGCACCTCACCGCCACCGCACCCTCACCACCACCACCTCACCTTGAAGGGTCTGAAGAGCAGGTAGAGTTCGCGAGGGTGCGTGTCCATGGGGAGACCGCTCACGAACAGGGTTCGAACCTGCGTGGGGTCAGGCGCGAGCGGCGTTATAGGGAAACACACCGAGACAAAGATGCTCTGTGTATATATATATACACACACCTTTAAATTCAGAATATGAAGTTACACCGGGAGGAATCTGAGCTACAAAGCTCTTTTTCCACCGATGTCGAGTAGGGGCGGGTCAGAACGGTTTAACACCACAAACGCAGTTCACATTACGATGATCATCGCTTGTGTAGTGATCGAAACGTCGGAGTTCAGTTATTTTTTTAAATTTGAACCTACGCGACTTTACCGAAAGACCCAAAGAATCTGAATTCCTGCAGTCACGAAAGCTTTAAGTCAACATTGCATCGCTAAATCTAAAAAAATAACATTTACAAATCACATTTGCAAATGTGAGCTGTATCCAGTACTAATCTTCTGCTACAGAATTTTATTTTTGAAGGAAGATTTATGGTGTTAAGGGAGGAAACACGGTTGTTCAAAAACTCTGGCGCTGCAAAGGCTTCGTCACCCTATTCCAAGTCTTCTTCTTGGGGCATTGCTCCGAGCGAGCCCCCGAGGAGGCCGCTGGGGCACGCGACGAGTGGCTGGCCAGCAGCACCACGCAGAGCCGCCAGTGGCGATGTTCACACACATACACCTGTACCCCCACACACACACACCTATACCCACACACCTGCACCTGTATCCACACACACACGCACGCACCTGTACCCGCGTCCACAATAACCGCCATTCGCCACCAAGTGGCGGTGACGTCACCACGACGCTTGTGCCAGGCAATGTTCACCTTGAGGCCACGTGAAGTGTCGAACGCCCGCTGGCAGGAGGTCACGGGGCAGACCCAAGTGCCACGGGTCGACTGACCGAGATGACTGGCTGATGCACTACCTGTGCCCCCTACTGTACCAACTTGCTGTGCTTTAGCCACCCGGCGCTCCGCTCGTTGTTGTGAGCGTCGCTCCTCCGCCCTCCGTTGTTGTTGGAGGGCGACTGCCTTCAACTGCCCAGTAGCGTCCTTCACGAGCCTCCTCCACAGAGGCCGATCTTGACACCGCTGGTACCAGTCATCGGCAAGTCCACTCAGCTCCACATCACTCCATCTCTTCTCTAGCCCGTGCCGCGCCCGTTTAGCCCCCTCGATCCGGCCGAACAAAAGCTGTTTAGGCATGCGGTGGCTGGGCATGCGGGCTACATGACCCAGCCAACGCAGCCTTGCCTGCCGGAGGAGCTCACCAATGGGACTTTGCCCAGATCTTTCAAGGATTTGTGAGCTCCTCACACAATCCAGCCTGGTTAAACCCAGGATGGATCGTAGGCAGGCCAGCCTAAATGTTTCCCACCGGCGAAGATGGTTGGAAATATTTAGGCACACACCCACACATACACCTGTACCCACACACACACACCTGTACCTGCGTCTGCACACACGCACCTTTACACACACACACACACCTGTACCTGCACACACGCACTCGCCTGTCCTTCGTCTTTGGAGAGGCCATCAAATGCCCCATCGCTTTTCAAGTTCATATCGCCCCGCCGAGCCAGCGGCTGCAGCAGCCGGCAAGCAGCGCCAGGTGGTGCAACAGCGGCAGCAGGCGGCAAGCCCACAGGTGCAAGGTTCCAGTGCAACTTTGCTCAACACTCTCGTATCTGGGGTCGCGTCTCCTCCTCCGTGCCCCAAGTGCCGTGCTCCCGTGCCCACCCACCCCGTGCCCCCCCTTGTGCCCACGTGCTCAGTGCCCCCCAGGAGGAGTGACCACCCCGTGACCTCGGCGCGCGCCGCGGACCCCTCGCAGTGCGACTGCGACTGGAGCAGGCGGCACGCGCGAGTCGCGTTTATAGCGGGTGGGTCACGTGATGCAATCACCCCCCCCCCACCCCGACATTCCCATCCCTCCCTTTCCCCTTGTCCCGATTCTCCCTTCCCCTCCATCCCCCTCCCCCCAATCCCTCGTTACGCAATCGCATGTCACACACAAAGACACCCCAAATAGCCTCAGCAGACTGTTGGGGCAAGTGCTGTTAGCGAGCGCCTATGAAGGCCGGCACGGCACACGAGGGGGTGGGTGTCCAGGACCACGCCCGACCGCCTTTGTCTCCCCCAGTGGCGATGTTTACACATCACACCAGGTACCCATTTGATGCGGAGACACACCTACACACACCTACACACACACACCTACACACACACACCTACACACCTACACACACACCTACACACCTACACACACACACCTACACACACCAGGCAAGCTCACCCTCATCACTCGAGATACATCGACCCGTGCTGTGACGTCATTAATTGTGCACCCTCCGCGTGCAGGATTCACGAGGGACACGTGACCCTGGCACGTGCCGACGAGAACAAAGGACGACGACGATTCGCGCTCCACCGTCACCCGCTCCACGAATGAGCTCGGCTCATAATGTATTGTAATTATGGCGTAATTGAGATGCGGGGAGCGGAGAAAACCACTTAATTGTACTGCATTGTCCAATTGATGAGAGGCACTACCCCCGTTTCTCCACAATGTCGTATCTTACAATGCGGTAGGTGTGTGCGTGAGCAGGTTTGTGGGGAGCGTTGGTATAGTGGTGAGCGCACTCCGCTACGAACCCCGGCGAATAAAGTTCCATGGTGGTTACCGGCTGCCGAAACGAGTGCTCGATGACCAACCCTAATCATGATAGCAAATACGAATATAGAGTACAGCACATATATAATTTGTTGAAAAATCATTGATATACACATTTATATACATATTAACTAAATAATAAAAGACGCTTCAAGGTAGTTTTTTTCCCACAATGAAAAATGTAACGTTGATGACAATAAAAAAGTGATTGTTGATTAAAATAAAATAAAACTGCTAGCAGAGGATGGTTTCGATCCATCGACCTCTGGGTTATGGGCCCAGCACGCTTCCGCTGCGCCACTCTGCTTGGCGAGAAATACCGCCGCACAAGTGCTATATGTTACTGACCACATTATCACAAATCGAATGACTTCACGGTATTCTCTTGAAAGCACTCAGAATAGGAATTATCTTCACAGTCGGTAAATAAATCGTTACACCGTGGGACAGTGAAATATGTCAACGGCTTGTGTGGTGAAGTGAACCCTTCAACAAACAGTGATTGATCGTGCTGACTATCTTAATGCCGCGTGAATGATCATTGTGTAGCGAGTGTAACTTGTTTTGCTCCATTTTCATTAACTAAATTAACTTTATTTTAACTTAACTCCCTTTGTCGGTAGTGGCGTCACCGCCCAGCCCAATTTGGCGGGAATCCGTTTGAAATTCGTCACGACCGATTCTCGATTCATAATCTTCAAACAATAAATTAGCGATTCGATTCCATCATATGATTATTCGTTTTATGTCATTTATAGTCTGCACGTCGTGTTTGTGCGGATAAAAACAAAAACTACTGAATGTACCTCATACATTTTCTAATTGCATTGATATATGAATTGTACACGCGCGGTTGGGTGCATAGGTGAGGTATGGAATCGATTCTCTTTATTCGACACTGAATTGATTCGCGTTGAATTTGTTCAAACCCGAGAGTGGCGTGGAGAGCTGGGCCCGGCGTTAAAGACCTCAACCGAGATTATATATTAAAGACCTCAACTCTTGGGGAAATAAACTGGAAGCGATGTCGGGTGAGTGACTTCTCCCTTCGTTCGCCTCGTCTGAGGAGATTTTAAATGCTCGAAAGATGTAATTTGATTACGGCGCCCTTGGGACAAGGCCTTCATCCAGCAGTGGACTGACTGGCCGATGATGATGATGGCTTTAGTGTGAACCTACAATCGGCAACAACAACAACAGCCGCCGACAAGTGGCGATGAGGTTCCCACGGCGCCTGTGCCAGGCTAGGTGCACTTTGAGGCCAAGTGTCGACCTTTTGTGCCAACTTTGCTGCGTTTTATCCTCCCGGCGCTCCGCTCGTTGTTGTGAGCGTCGCTCCTCCGCCCTCCGTTGTTGTTGGAGGGCGACTGCCTCCAACTTCCCAGTAGCCTCACAGTGCACCTAGCCTGGCACTGCCCAGTAGCGTCCATCACGAGCCTCCTCCACAGAGGTCGATCTTGACACCGCTGGTACCGGTCAACAGCAAGTCCACTCAGCTCCACGTCCTCCTGTAACCACATCGCTCCATCTCTTGTCCAGGCCATACCCGTCTAGCCCCCTCGATCCGGCCAGACAGACTCGACAGCACCTCACAGCATCCCTCCTCACAGCTCACAACTCATCGCGTTTCATGTTGATGATGTCTCTAACTTGCTTATGTTCTCTTATCCACGTGTTGAACACCTGAGAGTTGTAATAGCTTGGAGAGGAGTCCTTCATCCAGCAGTGGCTGCCGATGAAAATGATGGCCTCAATGTGGATCCGCAGTCAACTCGGAGTTCGCACATCGGGTTCATTCCGCCAAATTTGTTCAATTAAATTCGGCTCGTTTGTTTCGCGGAGCCGTGTTGACACTGCTGCTGTTGTGACCGAGACTGCTGTGTGATGAGTGCCTGCAGGTGACGCTGTGCCCCCCTGTGGTGGTCTCTATGTCGGTGTTCTTCACTGGTTTTTAGAGGGGGGGCCACGTTCTCCGATAAGACAATCCGTGTGAGGGCCGCCACACACTTGAAACCATTGGGGTTTGACAGCACGGTAGTGGTGGGGGGTGTTTTTCGAGGGCCGCACTAAAGGCCACCAGGGACCGCCAGTGGCCCGCGGGCCTTGCAATGAGGAACCCTGCCCTGTGCTGTGCTACTGTGAGATGGTTTTGCTTGCAGGTGAAGCTGTGATGTTGGAACTGGTCTACGCTGTTGGGTGCTGTGCTGCTGTTCGTTGTTGTTTTTGCCCGCAGGTGGAGGCTTTGATGATAGTGATCGTCTGTGCTGGCCATTATGTTTGGTTGCTGTTTGAGTTGTTCGGTGCAACTTTCTCGAATTGCCGTCTCACTTCCAATGTCGCCTTGCAGGAGAGGCCGTGTCGGCAGTGGTGTTGGTGGAGAGCGTGGAGGACCTGGAGCTGCTGGTGAGGACCAAGGTGGACGCGCTGAGGCTGGCGCTGCAGATCCGAGATGTGGACGGTGAAGAAATACACAATCGCAGCTCGCCTCCTCGCAACACACCACCTCCTCACAACTCACCTCTCAGCTCCCACCTCAGCTCCCACCTCACCTCTCAGCTCCCACCTCAGCTCACGTCTCTGCACCAAATGTCTCTTTACAGCTCTTCCTCAAACCTTGCAGCACGCCACACAACTGCTTACACCTCACTGCTCATTTGACCTCCTCACAGCTCATTGCTGCTCCTCACACTTGTTTACACCTTACAGGTCCTTACCTTCCCACAGCTCCTTACACTTCAGCTCCTCACGCCTCCACCTCAAGGAGTTCTTCGCAGCTCCGTTCACCTCCTCGCAGCTCTGTACACCTTACACAGCTCCTTACACCTCCCAGCTTTTCAACACGTCATCACAGCGTTCCTCGTTGTGTGCCCACAGCGGATGACGAGTGGCTAGTGCGCATGCTACACAGCGTGGAGTCCGAGCTGCAGGAAGCTGAGGCACTTGTGCAGGAGATGCAGCAGCTTCAGAAGCAGCGAAACCAGGTTGCGCTCGAAGTGCAGGTGAGAGCTCTTGTTGCTGGCCCTCTAGTATTCACGAACAGCACTTGCTGTGTGGCTGTACAGGAGACCTTCATGTGTAGGGCAGCGGTAGTGCAGTGGTTGGCACACTCCGCTACGAACCCAGTGACCCGAGTTCGATTCTTGTTTACGGCCAACATCGGTCCTCACAACCTCCCCTTGGTCGACTTGGCCTTAACATCTTGCCGTGGTGATGAGATGTTAACTACCTCGCCTGGTGTACAGGAGGTTTTGGGTTCGATCCCAACCCTGACGCCTGCTGCATATTTGGAGTTTGCGTGTTCTCCCCATGGTCGCGTCCTCCGGTTTTTCCCTCCACATTTTTGAAACATGCGTTTAGAGTATTTGACTTCTATACATGTCCACATGATAAGCCACATTGTTGAGCTATTATTTGTGGCCAGGTTGCTTCTGAAACAGAGCTATATAGCTCATTGGGCTTTACTTGGTGAAATAAAAATAGTACTATAGTAAATAGACTCGGCTTTAAATGAGTACCTGCCGCGGTGTGTAAAGACTAGCATTGCGCTATGTTGGCCTTCAAAGCTGCTCGCTTACAACACTTTCCGCAACGTTTTGCTACAACTATAGGGGGGGGGTCTTTGTGTGCATGTGTGTGTGTGGTCACAAGGCGGTGATGGCGCAAATCACCAGGAATAACGAATCGCTGCAGCACATGCTTGAGAACTTGCCAAGGCACCTGCCCGGGAAGCAGCCTCCGCTAGTGGCCAGGTGAGGGAGACACCTGCGTGAGGGTTAGCTCTGTACACGTGGGAGACGCATGACCCTTTGCCTACACTTGTGTATGCAAGTATGTATGTGCCTTGCTGATCTCGTCAAGGAGCATAAACCATCACGCAAACTCCGGTCATCATCGCAACAGCTTTTGGCTAACTATCGAACAAAGACGGTTATTGCATGACGCACTTTCAGATGTGCTTCTGCGGCCGTCTGGAACGTTCTTGCAATATTAGGAAGCCACTGGAGCTATGCACTTTGAATCTAGATTTTAATTATTGTCGTTATAACTGCTTTATGTATTTAGTTTGTTGTCCTTCACCCGCACCTCCGATTGAGCACGGTTGGCTACGTACAGTGCGAAAGAAGTTCAGCATACACATCCAGACAGCCCTTTGTCAATCCATTGCTATTTGAGGGCCTCCCCGTGTCGTGTCGGTCGTGGTGATTGTTTGACCATACTTCAACCACGCTGGTCAGTGCTCTTCTGTCACCGCAAGCGTCACTCACATTGTTTACATTTCTCATGGATCGGAGAACGTAAGCAAGTTATAGACAGCAGTTCGATGAAAGTTGCTTCGCAAGACTGAGCAGATATAACGAGGCATTCATCCAGCAGTGAAAAGATAATCATGGCGGATGATGATGATGACATTTTGATTTGGGGACACACCAAACAGTGAGTGGCTTGCATCATCCATTCAGTGACACTCTGATTTCTGAAAGCCACTAACGCACGTTTTACCTCGCCGTGACTCATGGCACTATCAGCATGCAGGCCAGTGGTGATCTCCATGTTGCTGGGGCCCAAGGGGGACCCCAAGCGGGGGTCCAGGCGACCGCTGTGGCCCCGTTGCAACCCGCACAGCCTCCCAAGAAGGAGCGACCGGCGCCCCCCCCGATCCCCGCAATCGGCATCCTCACTGTGAGCGAGTTCGAGGCAGTGCCAGCGTGAGTTTCCCCACCTCCCCCTCACCCCTGCCCAGGTTCCTCTGGATCCCTCGGGGTCCCCAGGAACCTCGCAGGCAGCCCTAGACTGCGAATCCTTGCGGGGCCCCCCTGCGTGAGAGTGCAACTGTTGTCTGACATTATCGAGAAGTAGCTGGTCGCATAAAAAGTATTGACACGACTGCGTACAAGAAGAGTGCCATTCAAAACAAATTACTGTTGTCGATGTGAATGAAGAGCGCACGGTCGTCTTGGTCCGTTAACCGCCAACACCTGGGTCTTACCCGTGTGCTACAAGCAAGCCTTCAACACTTCACGTGACCTCAAAGCGCACCCAGCCTGGCACAAGGGTCGTGCTGATGTGTCACCATCACTTCGTGTCGCACAGCGGCTGTAGTTGTGTGTAGACATTCGTGTGTGTGGTTTTTATCCTCGCCTGTAGTAATAAGATTAGGAGCAATGCCAATGTCTGAGGTCTGTTAGCCACAAGAAGGCTTCAGGAGAGAGTTTGTGAAGTTTTTCTATTCCTCTTCCGCATACTCTTGTGGTTTACTACAGTGCGTGTGGTACGACTGTGGTACGACTGGAGTAACAGCCACCTGTGTATTTGTTGTCTATCTGTGCGTGTGCTATGTTTGTGCAGTGGCAAATGACAGCTGTTGTTTGCTCATCATTTATTCCTCGATCTCTTGCATCACACGAGAATGGAACGAGTCCCGAAGCACCGGCGTTATTCAGAAGCAGGATTGAACGAATCACTGCACATGGGTAAAAGCAATCGTGAACTGAGGCCCTTTATTGTTAGTGATGACTCGGTCTCGGGCTTTGCTCTGGTTCAACTGAGCCGGTTCAAATCATGCGTTTATCTTGACTGCTCCGTGCATGATCTCAGCCACGATCGGGATTTCCATGAGCGGAGTGAGCCCAAGCCGTGGCTGAGCGCGAGCGTTGGAGATCAAACCAGAGACGAGCCACGGCCAAGAACACGGCCCCTTTAGAATCACGGCAGGTTAATTCGAGGTGACGAATTGCATTGTATACACTGGATAAACAACACACAGAACAACAACAACGCATGCATAAGAACGTCGTCGTGTGTGCCGCAGGTACCTGAAGGGCCGCATGGCGTACGAGCAGGTGAACGGCACCGTGCACGAGATAAACTGCGCGCTCGCCTCCAAGTACACGCTGCTGCGGCAGCCGAAGCGCTCGCTTGGGGAGGCTGCCGTCAAGCGGCATCGTGTCTACCGCGAGCAGGAGACCCCGCACACCAAAGGTGGCTTGGCCAGCGTACCCATACCCCTCCCCCCACCTCCACACCCCCCCCCCCCCCCACGGCTGCTCTTCACCGCCGGCCTACTGGCGCCACGCATAACCAGAAAGGCGGTAGCTCGGGGAGTACATTTTCAAACGGATTGGGGCACCAGCACACGCTATCCAACTACATTTTTCGAAGGTCGCTTCATCTGCAATGTCCACTTTGAGGCAGGTTAATGCCCCTGCATCTTCATAGTTAATGCCCCCCGCGTCTTCATGGTTAATGCCCCCGCGAGTATGAACGTGGGCGACCGCGGGGCACGAACTGCGAGCAAATGCAACGAGTGGCACGAGCGCCGCTGATTGGTGACGCCGCGCCCAATCATCAAGTCGCGTGTTCTCTTTGCCAGAAACGCTTGCTCCACACTTATATTTGGCTGCTATAAATTTCCACAAGATAAGCCACTTGATTGAGCTATCATTCGTGATAGCCACGTCGCTTGTAACAAATAGCTATAATAAACGTTTGTTGGGTTAGATCGCGTTATTTATAAATGTGTCGTAACCCTCCACCACCCGACACGGCCAATCAGCAAAAAAAGTGTCACGTTGACAAAAGTGACAAATAGTTCACTACTTTAGCCCACTGGTGTGTTGAAGAGTGAATCCACAACATTTCCAATTTTTGAGTACGACGTTTCGCTGGTAATTACATCCAGCATCATCGGGCAATTCGCCAGAATAATATTGGTCGCGAAAGCCTACGTGTTAATTCTAGATTTGAACTTGATGCAGTAATTTTAGCTGTGACGGTCCCACCTGATGACGGAGACTTGTGTTGCCTCCGAAACGTCGTGATTTATTATTTTATTTCTATTATTACTTCTATTAATTTTATAAAAATTTTTAACCTACGTGACTTTACCGAAAAAGCCTAAGAGTACCTACGTGTTAAGTTTAGTTTTTGCTTGACGAATTGTCGGAAAGTTGACGGTAGTGACAACCATGCAACGGTGCCCCCCCCCCCACCAGGCCACAGCTTCTTCGTGGAGGACGACCTGCGCGAGAACTCGAAGCTGCGCGTGGACAAGCGCCTCTTCAACCTGCTGGGCGTGCTGCGCCACTGCCAGCGTCTGCGCGAGGTGCGCGGGGGCGGGCTCACGCGCTACGTGGTGCTCTGAGCACCGCCGGCGCCACCGCCGCTTGTCCCGAACCCCCACACGCTCGCCCCCAAGGTGGTCGGGCCTTTGTCGTGCTGGCGCCGGTGGAGGTTTCGCGATTGCCGAGGTGGCTGCCTTGTGCGAGCTGCCGCTGTGTTCGTGCCTCCTGTGAGATTATTGCTGTCCCTTTGATCGTCCCTCTTATCTGCTGCGTCCTAAAAAAATATATTGTGCGAATAACGTGGTGGTTGGGCGTCCTGATTTATCTTGGCTTAAGCGTCGCACTTGTCCAACACGTCGTTGGAAAAAAAACGAGTGACCATCTTCTCTATTGTTTGAATTCGGGCGTCCTTCCAAACCTCCACATACAATTCACAACAGGGAGAGGTTAATTAATATGTGCCACCCCCCCCCTCCAATTTTTGGTGTGGCCCAAAATCACAGATTTCGTTTTTTTAAAGATAAGATCTGAAGCCATTTTGAAACCCTGAGAACCTGTGCGGTCCTTTAAAAAAACGAAAACAGCTATTTTTGTTTTTAGATTGTGTTCAATTTTAATCAAGAACATTAAAAAAAACAATATACTTTCGTGCCAAATTTAATCTCTAGCTCTTTATATAAAACATCAAAAATCATGTGTGATCTGTCACTAGATCACAACCGACTACATACACACACGCGTTACATGTCAAGCCAAGGGCAGGACGTCAACACAGCTCGCATCGTTGGTGCCACTACACCTCGCCATTTTCTTCTTTCCTCGTGCTAGTAGAGCCTTCAATTGTTGCACTTCCGAACTCTGCCCTCGCCTTCAAAAGCACCGTCCGTCCGGCTTTGTCTATAGTTGTGAATCGCATTTGAGACGTCCTTTTCGAGGACAGTTTTGACCCGATTTTTTTGCTCAATCTGCATCTCGTCATTCCTCTCAGTGTCCTACCCGAGTGTCTACTCCTGTACGCATTTACAGGACCCTTTGCTCATCCACTGCTGGATGAGGGCATGGGGGTTGTTGTATCGCACTTTGTCAGCGTGGGTTGGTGAAGGCAGGGATCCACAGGGGTGTGCGCATGGAGGTCCAATACAGCAATGGCTGTTCCACTGCCCTCTGCTGACGACAAAGCCCGCATCTATATCTATAAAAGGGACATTTGTGAATGTGTGTTCGAAATGTTGAGCATACTTCCCGACATGCATCAAACTTGAAATTTGGCATGTGGGTAGCTTCTAGACTGTACACAATGCAAAAAGTATGAAAATAGACTTTTGTATTTTGGGGGGCGGGGGGAGGGCGCAATAATGGATATATTTTGCACGGCAAGTGAGTGGTGACGTCACATCCGTGATGTCACCCGCATGCGGCAGCGTCACGCGGCGTACCTGCTGACGTCACATCCCCCCCCACCCTCCACGTAGGCCGTGTATTAATCCAAGACAAGAATCCAAGTCTCGGGCGAAGCCGGGTAGTAAAGCTAGTTTTGTATATAATGTAAGTTTGTGTATTAATAAACTTGAATGTTGGTTTTGTGAAAGTTAGGTCCTTGTGTGTGGTGTGGTGATAATGATGGTGGCGAGGCGAGAACAGTTCAGGCATAATTTTTGTTGATGGTGATACGAGTGATAACCATGAAGTGGAGATCTGTCTGTTGAATATTTGTTTTGCACCTTACGCAGCCAGCAGCCAACTGTGGTGGTGGTGGGATCGGGCGCATTCCCGATGATTTGGACAAATGCAACAGTCGCCCTCGTCTCTAATCTAAATACGAATGTAGCCATCCCCTTCAACTGCAATGAACAAGAAGCCCGACGCCTTTACCGCACGCGGTGCGCCGTCTTCCACTCTGTCCACGCGGTGGCGCCGCGCGCCTGAGCCCAGTCCCCGGGTCACGGCAGCTCCCACATGACTTGTCAAGCCCCAGACCCTTCGCGACCCACCGCAGTCCCGTCTATCCATCATCAGCCACAGTCCAGTCCACTGTTGGGTGAAGGCCTCATCCAAGCTGCAGCCACCCCTCGTGATCAGACGATGTAACCACCCTGCACAGGAGCCGGATTCATCGCTCTCTCCGCATTAGGTGTTCTGTCAAGTTGGATGTGTTTGACAATCATCAGGCGTGTGCAACGTGCAATGACGATCGAGACTGCCTCGCTGAGTATTTTCCAGGTTTGCTGGTAAAGTGGAGTCTGGTAAACGACTTTTCAGCCGAAGGAGCATGTATATTATTTCTGGAAAGACCAGCGTGAAATGAAACCCGAGATTTAATTTACATGAGAACAGATTGCACACACGGATCCATTTCCCCGAAACGTCGTTGAATATTTATTTTCCTTTCATTGCAGTGTTATTGGAAAACATGTTATTGGGTCCTTGTTCGCTCTACCTATGCCCCACGACCGACACAACATCACACTTTTCACGTGTGCTCCAACGGAGAAGACCAACACGTGCTGTGTGGCTCGTCAGAAATGGAGATTGAGGACATTTTATACCGAGGAATAACCCCCATTTCAGGCCGAGTGGACCTAGGGGTGTTCTTGTTGCCGTGTGATGGCCCTCGAGTAACGCGCGCGTGTGTGCACTGCAGTTCTAAAAATGCTGTTAGCGAGCACCTATGGGTGGCTAACACCACGCCCGGCCGCCTTTGCCTTCCGAGTGGCGATGCTTACACAGGTACTGATTTGAGGCTCTTGCCCGAGGGGAGGCCCATGACTGGTTGAGGTAGTCGGCATCGGTGTTGGTCGTGAGCGGGAATCAAACTCGAGTCGCCGGGTTCGTAGTGGAGAGCGCTAACCGCTGCACCACCGCTCCCCACTGCACCGCAGTCCACTATCCACGCACAGAGCAGATGCCCCCTGGCCTGGTGTCACCTGGCATCGCGGTAAGCCGTGTGTGTGTGTGCACAAACACAGGTGCGTTGGCTTATCGTCGTGTGTACACAGGTGTGTTATTCCTGTGCGTCTGTGTTCTACATACTCGGGTGTGCGGCGTGAAATGACAGACGAGCGTTGTCCGGCATCTCCACGTGAAACACCAACGAGGCTTTAGGGGCCATGTAACCCAGCAAGCCATTGTCAACTAAAGGTCTTTTTTCCCTCTTCATCCCAACAGCGTCTGTTTCAAAGTAAACCCTGAACCGGTTTCCACTTCTGCGAGTCTCATCAAATTAAGTGTGATAAACGTATCGGCTGTTCGAGGTGGCCCAAATGATAAATAATGTTCACGCATGTTTTTTTGTTTTACATGGAGTTCACTGACATGTTCAAGCCACTGCTGGATGAGGGCCTTCCCACGCCGCGGTGCGGTTCGTGATTATGTATTTGACCATACTTCACCGCTCTGGTTAGCGGGGCGTGGTGAAGGCGTGGGGCATAGGACGCGAGAAGCATAGCAGTGTGCAGTACAACAATGGAACGCTGTGCACGTGCCCACAACGACGATGTCCAGAACCTGTCCAGGATCAAGCTCCGCTTGGCCTCCTGAGTTGCGACGAGTTTGGGGGGCGCTTTCCGGGTTATTTGGTCATAGGGGCCGTCCATAAATGACGTCACGCACCTGGGGGGGGGGTGTAGACGATGTGTGACGAGGGGGGGGGGGGTGAGAAATGTGACGTCACATCAAAATGCGCAACTTTAAATAAATATAGACAACACGTTCTACTTAATTAAATAGACTTTTTAATAAATGTTTTCTCCTACAACATCAGAGTGCAGCGCCACATTAAATACGCACTACAATGACAATAGTTTAAAGCGATTTGAAGCATGTTTTATTTGGGGGGGGGGGGGGGGGGCAGAGCTTTATGACGTCATATTTGAGGGGGGGTCTGACTTTTTGTGACGATGGGGGGGGGGGGTAAAAAATCTCGTGACGTCATTTATGGACGGCCCCACAGGCTGAGAACCCCCTTCAACCCCCCTCCTTCCCTGCCTACCCCGTAACTCCGTTGCCGAAGAACTCACCCCAATTCACCTTCCCCGTGGACTCCCCACGACCACTTCTTATCGTGTCGCGTGGCTGTCGGCTCCAGGTACAGCTGTGTCACGTGACCCCCCCCCCCCCACGTCTCTCACCTTCCCCAACCCCACGCGCCGCGTGGGTCTCAGGGTCACGTGGCGAGACCCCCCGGCGCGTGAAGAGGGAGAGGCGTGGGAAGGTGACGACTGCTCCGCGTGGGAAACCACTGAGACAATGAGAGTCGCGCCTGCGTTGGGTGCCCTGGGCTCAGACTCATTGCCCACCCACGCTCATTGACTGTTACCTGCTCACAATGCGCTGCCCAACATCAGCAGCAGCAGCAACAGCAGCAAGTATTTGTTTAAAGCACGCGCACTCTGGGCCGGTTTCTACGTTTGGGTCTCATCAATGGCCAGGGTCAACGGCGGCGTGGTGGATTTCCGCAAATATGCCCGACTGTGAGGGCGGGCACAAGCCTGCGTGAGTAGGTTAAACGTTGAGTTTTATAAGAGCACCACCAGCCCCACCCCTCCAATCCCCCACCCAGCCCCACCCTCCCCACCCAGCCCGTCCCCACCCTCCCCACCCAGCCCCTCCCTGCACGACGGACGGACCCAATAATCCCTGTGGGCTGGTGTAACCAGGAGGTTCCTACCAGTACAGTATCATCCAGCTGTGTGTGTAGCAGCAGGACAACTCTGCAGCGCTTCGACCCTCAGGTGTTTCTGCTGATGCTGACGAGACCCAGATTGTTGCCGAGTCAGCGACACGTCCGCGGTCTCTTACTGAAGAGGCCCAGAATGTGAAAACCAGCAAAAATGTGCTTCTAGAGACATGCTGATGGACAATATTGGTCCGGAGAGACCGATAGACCGATGAGCTGAAGCGCACCGCGTTGATCAATGTGCAGGCGGAGGAGCTCTCGAGATTGGGACTCGGGGAGAGGACGAGAGATGAAAGGGGAGAATCGGAGAGACGAGGAAACGCACGGAGAGAGGCTGGGGAAGAGGCAGGGACGTGGGAATGCGTGAGGACACAGGGGAGGGAGAGACACGCGGAGTTGAAAGAGTCAGAGAGACATGAGTGGGGAGAGACAGACACAGACACATCGGGTCGTAAATTAACACGCGCGTGCGTGTGCGTGCGTGTTGAAAACACGCGCTGGGAATGTTAAAGGCTGCTTCTGCTGCTGGGCACTTTACGTCATCATAATTTACGTGTGTGTGTGCCCGTGTGTGTGTGTGTCCGTGTGTGTGTGTGCCCGTGTGTGTGTCCATGTGTGGGAAGCGGTAGTGTAGTGGTTGAGCGCCCTATGCAACGAGCCCTGCGACGCGAGTTCGATTCCCGCGCACGGCCAACACCAGTGACGATTATGTGAACCGGTCCTGGGTCTCCCCTAGGTCTACTCAGCCTCAAATGAGTACCTGGTGGTGATGTGTAAAAACATCGCCACTAGGGAAACAAAGGCGGTCGGACGTGGTGCTGGCCCACCCACCCCCTCGTGTGCCGTTCCGGCCTTCATAGCTGCTCGCTAACAGCACTTTCCCCAACAGTCTGTTAAGGCTACACGGGCTGGCTCTGTATGTTGTGTGCGTGTTAAACTCTTGCGAGTGCGGAGTTGGTTTTTTCCCTCCAGGAACCTCTCTTAAAAACGTCACCCAAGCGACGCGGTCCGCTTCTAAACAAATACAACCCCAAGCCAAGGCGCCCCCCCCCCCTCCTCCAGGAAACGAATCTTGAGGCCAGGTGAACATTTCCGCACGAAACAAATGCAGCCGATTGTCGACATCACAAGAAGAGACGGCAGGAGATTGGGAAGGCATTCGCCAAGTAGCAGGGGAGTGGCCCTGGCTGATCCTAATGATTTTTGTGCGGAGCACAATTCACCGCTGTATGAAAGTGACGACGTTTTAACTCAACGGCCGTGTGTGTGATAGGTGTTGCCGTGTGTGTGATGGGTGTTGCCGTGTGTGTGATGGGTGTTTCCGAGTGTGTGATGGGTGTTTCCGAGTGTGTGTGTGTTTCCGTGTGTGTGTGTGTTGCCGTGTGTGTGATAGGTGTTGCCGTGTGTGTGATGGGTGTTGCCGTGTGTGTGATGGGTGTTGCCGTGTGTGTGATGGGTGTTGCCGTGTGTGTGATGGGTGTTGCCGTGTGTGTGATGGGTGTTGCCGTGTGTGTGATGGGTGTTGCCGTGTGTGTGATGGGTGTTTCCGTGTGTGTGTGTGTTGCCGTGTGTGTGATGGGTGTTGCCGTGTGTGTGATAGGTGTTGCCGTGTGTGTGATGGGTGTTTCCGAGTGTGTGTGTGTGTTTCCGTGTGTGTGTGTAAGACTCTGTGTGGGGGGGGGGCACAGTCAGTGCGCTGCGCTACAAACCTGGCCACCTGAGTTCGATTTCCGGCCACGGCTAGCATAGGTGGCGAATTTTTGTGTTTGAAGCCGGTCACTGGGTCACACCCTAGGTCGACTCAGCCTTCAAATGAGCACTACTGTACTCAGAGTACAGCGTCAACATGAGCATCGTGGTGTGGGGGGGACACGTGGTTGTGGCAACAAGGACGCCGGGCAGGCTGCAGGCCAACAAGTCTCGAGGGCACCACGCGCTTGCTGCTCCAAGAATGTTTGTCCATAATGCGGGTTTGTGTGGTTGTTGTTGTGTGGGTTAGATCGCGTAAATATTTAACATGTTTGCACGTTTTTATCACAAACACGCGTGTGTGTGTGGCTAATGCAGACGTGATGCGTTGTGATGTCTCCTTTTGGCTTTTCAACATTTTAGCGGCTTCATTCTTTCCGGAAAGGGGTAAGGCCAATGCTTTGTTATATTTAATGGCATGTCGAGGTGTGTCCGATTAGCACGGTCGGCTACGTACGGTGCGTAAGAATGCCAACATACAGGACAGACGTGTCCGCCTGTGTGCAGCCTCCACAGGGGATCTGTGTCTTTAATGAGCGTGTTCTTTGTGTACATCTGGCACGCACGTACGTAGCCAACCGCGATAGTCGGATGTTGCCGGGGAAGAACAACACACGAACACACAAAAAGCCGTTTTAAAGAAACGAGTTTGCCGATCTAGATGATGATGATATAAAAGTGCATACCTCCCAGTGCCTTCCGAACATCGAAAGGAGGAACGTTCCAGACGGCCGCAGAAGCGCATCCGAAAACGTCGCGTCGCTCAGTGGGTCCCACTGCAGGCGTGGGTGCTCCTGCCTGGCCATCTCGGGCAGTCAGCCCATCGCACATTAATGAGTCTGGCCCGTAACCTTAGGGGCCGTCCATAAATGACGTCACGCACCTATGGGGGGGAGTCAGATATTTGTGATTATGTGTGACGAGGGGGGGGGGGTTAGATAAATGTGACGTCACATCAAAATGCAAAACTTTAAATAAATATAGACAACACGTTCTACTTAATTAAATATACTTTTTAATAAATGGTTCCTCCTATAACATCAGAGTGCAGCGCCACATTAAATACGCACTACAATGACAATAGCTTAAAGCGATTTGAAGCATGTTTAAAAAACATTTGGGTGGGGGGGCAGAGCTTTGTGACGTCATATTTGAGGGGGGGGGTCTGACTTTTTGTGACGCCGTGTGACGAAGAGGGGGGGGGTCAAAAATCGTCCAAAATCGCGTGACGTCATTTATGGACGGCCCCTTAATCCTGACAGCGGCGAGAGAGCGAGATCGCCCTCCACACTAGGAGTGCACCCACGAAGCGCAGTGCTGTGACTGGCGGCTGTTGTTATTGTTTGTAGTGTGTGCCCGTGTGGTATTCGTGCCGTGTGACTGTGTTGAGTATTCGTGCCGTGTGACTGTGTTGAGTATTCGTGCCGTGTGACTGTGTTGAGTATTCGTGCCGTGTGACTGTGTTGAGTATTCGTGCCGTGTGACTGTGTTGAGTATTCGTGCCGTGTGACTGTGTTGAGTATTCGTGCCGTGTGACTGTGTTGAGTATTCGTGCCGTGTGACTGTGTTGAGTATTCGTGCCGTGTGACTGTGTTGAGTATTCGTGCCGTGTGACTGTGTTGAGTATTCGTGCCGTGTGACTGTGTTGAGTATTCGTGCCGTGTGACTGTGTTGAGTATTCGTGCCGTGTGACTGTGTTGAGTATTCGTGCCGTGTGACTGTGTTGAGTATTCGTGCCGTGTGACTGTGTTGAGTATTCGTGCCGTGTGACTGTGTTGAGTATTCGTGCCGTGTGACTGTGTTGAGTATTCGTGCCGTGTGACTGTGTTGAGTATTCGTGCCGTGTGACTGTGTTGAGTATTCGTGCCGTGTGACTGTGTTGAGTATTCGTGCCGTGTGACTGTGTTGAGTATTCGTGCCGTGTGACTGTGTTGAGTATTCGTGCCGTGTGACTGTGTTGAGTATTCGTGCCGTGTGACTGTGTTGAGTATTCGTGCCGTGTGACTGTGTTGAGTATTCGTGCCGTGTGACTGTGTTGAGTATTCGTGCCGTGTGACTGTGTTGAGTATTCGTGCCGTGTGACTGTGTTGAGTATTCGTGCCGTGTGACTGTGTTGAGTATTCGTGCCGTGTGACTGTGTTGAGTATTCGTGCCGTGTGACTGTGTTGAGTATTCGTGCCGTGTGACTGTGTTGAGTATTCGTGCCGTGTGACTGTGTTGAGTATTCGTGCCGTGTGACTGTGTTGAGTATTCGTGCCGTGTGACTGTGTTGAGTATTCGTGCCGTGTGACTGTGTTGAGTATTCGTGCCGTGTGACTGTGTTGAGTATTCGTGCCGTGTGACTGTGTTGAGTATTCGTGCCGTGTGACTGTGTTGAGTATTCGTGCCGTGTGACTGTGTTGAGTATTCGTGCCGTGTGACTGTGTTGAGTATTCGTGCCGTGTGACTGTGTTGAGTATTCGTGCCGTGTGACTGTGTTGAGTATTCGTGCCGTGTGACTGTGTTGAGTATTCGTGCCGTGTGACTGTGTTGAGTATTCGTGCCGTGTGACTGTGTTGAGTATTCGTGCCGTGTGACTGTGTTGAGTATTCGTGCCGTGTGACTGTGTTGAGTATTCGTGCCGTGTGACTGTGTTGAGTATTCGTGCCTTGCCTGCCACGTGCGTCATTGAGGGGAATGACGCGTGGGCTCACGTGTGTGTACACGCATGCCCAGCAGGGGTATTTATGCGTAATAATCTACACTGGTACGCAATGATCACAGCAAGAATGTGTGTTCGTGTATGCCTGCGATTGTATGAATGGGATGTGCCAGCATTTCTACTGCGCTGGGTCTCATAGAGCACATTGTTATCGCCTGCACTGGGGATCTTTGTGTCTGTTGCGCGTGTGCTCACAGCGTGCGTTTTCTTACTCGGGGGGGGGGGGTATCTTGTCTCTGGCTGTGTTTGGTGTCTACCCAGTGGCACTTTCCGAGACGATTTCCGGATAAACCGAGCGCAGTGCAGGGTTCGTGCCCTCCCCACCCTGTTCTCACCTGGTCCGGCTGGCAAACGGGGGTGGTGGCGGGGGGGGGGGTGACCAACACCACACCCTCCCGCCTTTGTCTCCCCCATTGGGCGATTCACACACCGCACCAGGGACTCATCTCGGCCGGAATCGTCAGGGATGTTGGTCGTGAGCGGGCATGGCACTCGCAGCGCGCTAACCACTGCGCCACCGCTCCGTGCGAACACGAACGCCCCAACGCCGTGTTTCCGCGATGCCTTGGAATTCAAAACCAGAGAAAATGTCATGCCGATTCAAGCAAACAACAGCAAAAAAAAAACCCAAACCCCCACGGGTAACAACAGAGACGTGAATCCCGCGCCGAGTTGAGAACCTCGACAAAAATATCCGAGTTTCCGAGAACCCGGAACCAGGAACCGTCCCCTCTCTCTCTCATCTGGGCACGCTCCGCTGCTTGCAGAGACGCGGCCATCTGGAGGGAGGAGGCCGGGGCTGATGGGGGGTGATGGGGGGGCCCTGGTATCCCCAATTGCCCCTTGCACCTGCGGGCACAGGCATGAATATGTATTCATTGCTACGCGATGGTTATGACTTATGAAGTGGGCGTGATATAGAGTTGTGTGGAGCAGCTGTAGGACGCAGCAGAGGGCGGTGACCTTGCCGATATCATTGGCTGAAGCAAGTCTGACCTTGCTGTTGATAAGACCCTTCATGTCGAAACCAGTCCTCGCCCATAGCATCGCGTAGTTCAGCAGCATTGCTTCAAGCAAAGCCTCACGCTGCTGCTGATGATGATGCACTGAATGTTGAAACCACTCCAGAGTTTCGTTTGTTATGCACCGCTGCTACTGGAACATATTCACTCCCAGGAGGAAGGCCATTGCGGCTGATGGCATGTGTAGGAACAAAATACTGTACCTGTATTTTGTTTCATGTAGAGAGACATACGGGAAGGTGTCGACTTGTCTGACGCAGCAACACACACTTACTGGACATCTGTCGAAAAGAGCTTTATAGCTAATCGGATTCCTCCTCCAGTGTAAACACACATTCTGATTACGCGTGTTCACCCAGGGAGCCTCACCGAGCCTCACAGCGATTTGGCAGGCGGCGGGGGACTCGGAAACGCTTCAAGTCCTCAGGAATGCAGCCCCCCCACCGTCCCCACGCACCCCCCCTCCCCCCACCGTCCCCACGCACCCCCTCCCCCCCACCGTCCCCCCCCACCGTCCCCACGCACCCCCCTCCCCCCACCGTCCCCACGCACCCCCTCCCCCCACCGTCCCCACGCACCCCCCCATGTTGTCCGGACTGTACTATTGACGTCATGCCACTAGCATCTGTTCCGAGTGCAGCCCTCCTGTTGTGTTGGAGACCCGGCCCACGGAAGCAGGTAGCACGGAGCTACCTCTGAGACCCCTTCAGCAAGGTGACACTGGTTCACGATGAATGGAAGCAGCTATGACGGAGCTAGCTGTGATGGATGACCCGACTTCAAGTGACCTCTCTCTGGTCCACGAGAGTAAACTTACACACACACAAGGCCCGTGTGGCTGATGAGATGTGTACAAACACGCGGGTGGCTGTGTGAAGTGCGGTGGTACACCGTGCAGGGCCGCCTCACTCTGCCGTCATAATTGCAGACGCCACGTCTTTGGTGTGCTCACGTGATCACATTTCTGCGTTTTTAGTATCGACTCTCACAGCGAGCAGTGCACCGCCTTGAGCAGCTGGCGTGCCGTGACTTGGCGCGAGACTCTAAATGGATCTCCCCCCCCCCTCTCTAAAGCCCCCCACCCCCACCTCGTTAGCTTCACATGAGAACCCGGCTTCACCACAACTCGAGTCTGCCCGAGTCTACGGGTCTCCGAGCGAGGATCGTGGCCATTGTCGTCGGCCACGATCCATCCACTGCTGGATGATTCAGGCCACCACCAATCCGTCGACAAGTCGCACGATCCCGATGACCACCACAGTCGGTGCACCTCTACGCACGCCGACGTCTAGGGTTTGTCTTGGCACATGGTAACCCATGGGGCAATACATAACTCACTCATGATGGGGACACAAGAACCTGGTTCCAGAAGGAAAAAAAACAATAAAAATTGGGTCTCTATGTACGTCTATGGGTCTCTGTGTAAGTTTATGGGTCTCTGTGTATGTCTGTGTGTATCTGTGTATGCCTATGGTTCTCTATGTAAGTTTATGGGTCTCTGCGTAAGTCTGTACCTCCACGTGAGTTTATGGGTCTCAATGAGGTATGTGGTTTCTCTGTTAAGTACAGTAATGTATATATATAGGCCTCTGTGTCTTTGGGTCTCTCATGCGAGACTTTTGTGACCAGGCTGAGGTCATTCATCCGTGCACTGCACTAAAGAGTCAACGTGAGTCACGCGGGTTGATGGGCGGCAGATACCGGAATCGAACCCGGGACCCTCCGCGTGCCTTTGACCCGGGCCACATGTCGGCTCCGAGTATCCTGACAATCTGACTTATGTCACCTTGCGTGAGCTCAGGTCGTGAACTGTGCGTGACATGTGCCTTTGCGTAACTTATGAGGCCATCAGCAAGGGTAGTGATGACGATGGGAATGATGATCCATGAGTGGATGATGATGGCTGTGTTTTGAAGATGGTGATGTTTGATGGTGATGAGTGGAGAAGGGTCGCTATGATGAGCGGATGATGATTATGGACAGTGGCTGTAAAGTGGATATGATGATAAGCAGTGATGGTTTATGATGATGCAAATCCTCTATGAGATTGTGGGTATCTTTATAACTATGGACATACATGCGTTTATGGGTCTCAACATGAGTCTCTGCGTATCGAGGTCTCGATGTATGTGGGTCTTTATGCGTGCCTCTGGTGTTACCTTAGAGGAGGGAGACAGGGGTGAGGTTTAGAGAATGTGGCCGCTACACATTTCCACATGATGATGAACGACTTCGTTGAGCTATCATTGTGGCCAGCTCGCTTCTGAAATCAGAGCTACGTAGCCCTGTGGGCCTTACCTGGTAAGATTTAAAAAAACATGGTTTAGGTTACTTGAGCTTCCAGTTCAATGTGAGTCTCTCGTTCTGTGTCAATGATAGTGGGGGAGCGGTGGTGCAGTGGTTAGCAACACGAGTTGCATTCCCGCTCACACATAAACATCGGTGATGAATATCTGAACCGGTGCTGGGCCTCCCCTAGGTCGACTCAGCCACAAATGAGTACCTGGTGCGGTGTGTAAACATCGCCACTGGGGAGACAAAGACGGTCGGGCGTGGTGCTGACCACCCTCTCGTGTGCCGTGCCGGCCTTCATAGATACTCGCTAACAGCACTTGCCCCAACAGTCTGCGAAAGACTATACGGGGGATCTTTGTCTTTGTTGTATCTGGAACAGTGGGGGGGGGGGGGTACAGATGGTGCAGATGCCGCTAATCTTAAGTTCACTAACCCATGGCACCTTCTGGGTCTGTCCCGTGAATTCCTGCCAGCGAGCCTTCGACACTTCACGTGATGGCCTCAAGGTGCACCTAGCCTGGCACATGCGCCGTGGGGACGTCACCGCCACTTTGTGGCGAACGGCGGCTGTTGTTTTGTCGTATCTCGGTGCGTGCGGTGTCTGCGGTCTATCTGTGTGTGTGTCGGTGTGTGTGTGTCAGTGCGTGTGTGTCAGTGCGTGTGTGTCGGTGTGTGTGTGTCGGTGTGTGTGTCGGTGTGTGTCTTTGTCGACTCAGCCTCAAATGAGTACCTGGTGCGAGGTGTAAACATCGCCACTGGGGAGACAAAGGCGGCCAGGCGTGGTGCTAGCCAACGTGGTCCGTTCCGGCCTTCATTAGATGCTCGCTAACCGCACTTGCCCCAACATTCCATTAAAGGCGACACGGGGGGTCCGCCTTTGTCTTTTGTTGTGTTTGTCTGCCCCCCCCCCTTCCCGTGCCCCTCCCCCACCGCCATCCCCTGAATGCGAGACCCCGCATGGCTCCGCTCTTATCAGACCACGTGCACGCCGGCTCAACTGACGGCTCCAGTCGATGTTTTGAAAGCGGCGTAAACATGTTTATTCCTGGAGCCCCCTACTCAACCACAAGCATCCCCCCCCAACCGCCGCCACCACCACAGTCCCCAATCCCACGCTCGCCCCAACCCGCTTTACCCAATCCTGACTCTAACCCGCGGCCATAGCCCAAACCCAAGTCTAGCCCTTCACTTTATCCCCAAATCATTTCTCTCACCCCCAGACATCGCCCTCAAACCCTAGCCAGCCATAACCCAAACCCCAACCTCTCACCCAAGTCTAGCCCCTAAACTTATCCCCAAATGCTTTCTCTCACCCCCAGATATCGCCCTCAACTTCCAATCCCGAGCACTTACCCCAGCTCGAGTCCTAACCCTGACTCCAACCCCTACCCGAGTTAGAGCCCAAACCCGAGCTCGAGCCTTAACTCTTAACTCTAAACTTTACACCTAAACTCTAACCCTAGCCCCTGTTGTATACCCAACCGTAGGCCGAAACCGAACCCAACAAAGGTCACGGGGGACTGTTAGGGGCCGTCCATAAATGACGTCACGCGATTTTGGACGCTTTTTGCCCCCCCCCCCCTTCGTCACACGGCGTCACAAAAAGTCAGACCCCCCCCCCTCAAATATGACGTCACAAAGCTCTGCCCCCCCCCCCCAAAAAAAAAACATGCTTCAAATCGCTTTAAACTATTGTCATTGTAATGCGTATTTAATGTGGCGCTGCACTCTGATGTTGTAGGAGAAAACATTTATTAAAAAGTTTGTTTAATTAAGTAGAACGTGTTGTCTATATTTATTTAAAGTTTCGCATTTTGATGTGATGTCACATTTCTCACCCCCCCCCCCCTCTCGTCACACATCGTCACAAATGTCTGACCCCCCCCCCCCAGGTGCGTGACGTCATTTATGGCCGGCCCCTTAGCCCTGACAGATGAGTCTTTGAGTCAGGGCACGTGTCACTCCTATTGGTATCGGGGCGAAGCTGGTTGTGAGTCAGGGCCAGTGCTATTGCTCCCCAGTGTCAGGGCTGTTGTTAGCGTCGTGAACGCCACGTTGGGGGGCGACTGCGATTATCTCTCCTCCTTCTGAGTCCCCCCCCCCACCGCGCCGCGTGGCAGCGGTGACCCGGAGTGGAACCTCCGGGGTCAGTGTGCACATCGGTCACGGCACATCCACACGTGACTCACCCAGACACCCCCGTCTCGTCATCCACACGCCACGTGACTCCCCGCTGTGCACAAAGGTCGTTGCGCAAGCGCGGCTCGCGCTGCTGCTGTCCCCGTCTGGGGGGGGGGGGCAGATCTCCCTCCCGACCTCTTCTCAGAGACCTCCTGCGTGCCATTGTCTGGGACTCCTCCGCGGGGGGGGGGGAAGGTGGAGGAGGGTGAGGAGTGAGCGGAGGGGTAAGCAGGCAATTCAGTCAAGAACCACCCCCACCAGATTATAAACCCCCAGCCCCCCACACCCAAAACAGCTAATTGTTGGGGACTATTAAAAAACATTGGGAGTGGAGCGGTGGCGCAACGGTTAGCGCACTGTGTTCTAAATCCGGCAACCTGAAGCTCGGTTATCATGAGTGGTAGCAGCGAGTGATTATTGTCACTCGTCCTGGGGACACCGGCGTTGGTGGACCGTGAGCGGGTAATCGATCACTGCGCCACCGCTCATCTGATCGTTCATAATATCAACGATCATAATGCCCTCTTGATTTACCCAAGGAAGGAGGCGGGGGGGGGGGAACCTCACCGAGCCCCACGGCTCCTTCGGGAGGCTCCTCCTCCTCTGCGGTGCTTTGGCTGTTCTGAATTTAGAGTGCGAGATTGTGTGGTCGGGAGATAGGGATGGGCTGGGGGGTTGGCGAGAGTGTGGTTAAGGCGGGGGGGCGGGACTAAGAGCCCCCCACCACCCATGCCCCACTCAATCCAGACAAATATTTGCCTGGGCTATGAGGTCACATCTTTGAGTTGGGATTTTGCCAAAGTCACATGACGAATCGCAACGCACAACACCATTGCTCTTCTCGCGCGCTGTCATCGCAGAAGCGGCGGCGGAGGCAGCGATGAGATTCCGGCCACGGCGAGAGGGCCTTTCACTCAAGTGCTGCTCGTGTCAGAATCTTAATTTGGAATCGGAATATTATTTAGAAATCCGATGAGCTATGAAGCTCTTTTTCACAGATGTCCAGTTGGGGCACGGGGAAGAAAGTTCCAACAATAAACAATACACAAACAACCGCCATAGGAGTGCAAAGTACGGTATAGGTAAGGTGAGCAAATCACAAAAAATAAATACGTAATCTTCTTGGTTCTTTCGGTAAAGTCACGTAGAAGGGAAATAATAAAATAATAAAAATAAAACATAATAAAATAAGTTTACAATGTTTTATTTTTATTATTTTATAATAAAAATAAAACATAATAAAATAATTTTATTGTTTTATTTTTATTATTATTTTATTATTATTATTATGTTTATATCTACGTGACTTTACCGAAAGAACCAAGAAGATGAATCCCTGCAGTCACGAAAGCTTTAAATCGAAAAATAAATACGTAAAATAGATTAAGTATAAGTTCAAATTGCATAAGTACGAGTTTTGCCGACTTCCATTGAAGGAGCGTAGACCACAGTGGATTACGATACGATCTTTAGTTTGTTTTGCATTGCCACAATCACACGTCTGTGGCTTGCTGTAAATGTATCTCCATGGGTCCCTATGAGTCTGTGTGTCTCTTTGAGTTGACTATACGACGATTCACAGTTTGGGTTTCATGGCCACACTCACACTACTCTGGAATGTGTCTTTAATGTCCCACTCGTGAAGGAGCTGTGCCCATCGGCTTGCCGTTGATGATTTGCAGACAACAGTGACGCCACCTCATCCACACCACCATCATCATCATCGCCGGATGAAGGCTTCCTCATGCCATGTCGGTCGTGGGGGGTTGTTGGGCCATACTTCACCACGCAGGTCAGTGCGGGGTGGGTGAAGGTGGAGGGGGGGCTCAGACACCGGTTCCGATACCCACTCCCCACGCACGCCAGCCGTGGCCTGGGATCGAACTCGGGTCGCTGGGCTACCCGCCGCACCTTGTCACTCGGCAACAGATTTTAATGTCTGAGCGTGACTGAGCGTGCGTGGCAAAGCACACGAGCGGGGTTTGTGTGAAGACAGGATCAGCTGACACAGGTGAGCGCCACGGCCAAGCAGATCAAACGCACACGGCGGGCGATCAAAGGGGGGGGTGGGGCAGTGATCTCAGAGGAGACGACAATCACGAAGGATTTACCGCAGCGACGCGACGAAAAACACTGCCACGTGTCGCCGCGCCCGTCACGCAGACGTGCGCCCGTCTGCGCCTGGGCATCGATCCTTCGCCAACAAGCCGGCCGCATTGCACTCGGCGGCTGTCGATGGAAATTTCAGAGCCGAGTCAAAAGATTCAGTCTCCTTGTGACCCAAGACGGCTCTCAAAAGTGGACAGCCGAGGTATCTCGCAGATTTACTGACCTCCCTTCCCCCCCGCCCCCAATGTGTGCCCATCATCCCGAAGGCTTTCTGCTCTTCGATGGCTGGTGGCCGCCGCGCATTTCCCCAGATGCGGCTCCTCCTCCCCTCCTCCTCCGCACTCCGGGTGGCAGCGGCCACCGCTGCTGCTGCTGCTGCCGCGCTGCTCCACGGCTGTGCAGCGAGCGCCCAGGTGCCCTGGCTGGTGCCGCTCGCGATTTTGCGGGAAGCGCCAGCGTGGCTTTTAAAATGCGGCGTCAGGACGCGTCGGCTCTCTCGATTGCAGCTCCTCAATGCCGCTTCGTTTTCCCTCCGCCTTGGCCCAGCGATCGCTTCGTTTCTTTACCGAGTGCGATGGAAAGCACCGTGTGTACACCTCGTACAAAGACTCTTTTTTTTTTATAAATGTGATTCATTATTATTATTACTGAACAGGTGACCGGGGCGATGGAGGACGGTGCCCCAAGGAGGCCCAAGGTCACTCACTCGCACTGTGCCGTTTTAATGAATGAATGCAGCTCAGAAAAAAAAACGAATTATCCCCACCGCCCCCACCCCTCCTCCTGTAGCGAGCTCCTGCTGGTAGCGGTGTGTGCGGTGAGCTCGTGCGATGCATCGTCACCTGATGACGGCGTGCACAGGGCCGAGACATCCCGGCCGGCTGCGGGCGGCTGGGCGGCTCTAGAGGTCGGGGCTCGGAGGCTGCCACCTCTGAGGTCGCGGGCGCCGATGCGGATTTCAGCTGCTGCCTGTGGTCAAACCGAGTTCTCTCGGGTGTCGTGGGTTGATGGTCTCAGTCGTGTAACTCGTGGTTTACATAGAGACACATGGGCTCACGTCGAGTCCCAAAGGGTAACCTAGAGACCCATAGGCTATTGACTGACTCACACAAATAACCATAGGCTAACGTAGAGACCCAGAGGTTTACATAGAGATCCATTGACGCGCATGGAGACCTAAAAGAAAACTCAAAACGGACTTCGCAGAAGTTTCTGGCCGTGCTGTTATCCACCGCACGCATTGACGGTAAAATTATTTGAACTTTGTGAACGCGTCTCCGCGCTGTGCCTCCGCTCACCGAGGTGGAGCCACAGACGAGCAGCGTGCAGCAGCAGCCTGCAGGCAGCAGCAGCAGCCTGCAGCAGCAGCAGCCTGCAGGCAGCAGCAGCCTGCAGGCAGTCAACCCGCGCTGCCAACAGCTGCACAAAGATCTGCGGTCCTCGACATTAGAGCTGTAATCTTGATATCGACTGGAGGGATCCGATGAGCTAGGAAGCTCTTTTTCGCAGATGACC
This sequence comes from Lampetra planeri, assembly GCF_965212315.1. Lineage (NCBI taxonomy): Eukaryota > Metazoa > Chordata > Hyperoartia > Petromyzontiformes > Petromyzontidae > Lampetra > Lampetra planeri. The sequence continues at coordinate 1,172,190 of NC_136159.1, forward strand.
AGCAGCAGGTCGAGCTGCAAGTGCTCTGATACGCGTGGCATTGCCCTTGTGCTGTCCGCCGTTTGGCATTCTCTGGTCTGACACCGGTGGTGAGACAAGGCTATAAAGAAGGCTGCCGTCTCTTGTGTAGGCGAGTCAGTTTCAAAGACAACGCAGATATTATCGGAGCATGTTTCTTTGCATGTTTTGCCACAAGTGCGTGTGGTTAATGCCGACTTGATGCCTTGAAAAAGCTATCGATTTGGTGTTCGTACATCTGAACACCTCCTGTTTAATTGCCAGAAAAGGTAGAAGCTATTCTTGTTTTCCATCAGGCCCAGTATATGAAAGTGCCGTCAACCATTCACACCCCCACCCACACGCACACGGAGTGCGCCACGTGGCATACCCAGGCAAGCCCCTACCTGCATCCTGTCGCAGTCCTGGCTGAGGCTTCTCAGGGGCTTTAACCTCCATTATTTGAGCGCGCAGATATTATTAGCCGGTGTTGTTTGGACTGGCTTAATTACCCATTGTCAGTGGCGCATAAGCTGCAAGTCAGACGCAAATGAGTGATCTGTGGACTGACCTCCAGTTACGCATTAACAGCAGTTACATTGTTTCAGCACCGTTCTACGGGACCATGAGCAAGCACAAATAATCGCCATCGTCATCATCAGCGATGCGCGTGACACCGACACGTCCAGGCTTGGCTCCACGTGGGCAAAGCTAACCAACCGTGGCTGCCTGCATCTACTTTCTGTTGCAATCCAGCTGACGGACCGGTCGCTAATGGGGTTTGTAGACCATAGACAAACTGGTCACTGACGGGGTCTTGAGATCATCGACAGACTGGTCCCTAACGGGGTCTCTAGACCACAGACCGAGCGGTCTCTGGCCGGGTTGCGGTGGCCCCCATCTCCCCTGCTCTCCGCTGGGCTCCCAGCCCCTGCCTCGCACCCCAAACGTCACTCCGATTCGGGGCCGAGAGCGCGGCAGCGAGAGCCGTTGGCACACGCAGCGAGCTCAGCTGATGCGTGGTTGAGAGTAAAAACGGCTCGCGCTGCACCACACGGTTAGCTACGTACGGTGCGGAAGAAGTTCAAGATACATACATACAGCAGGCACGCTCGTGCAGTGACGCACCTATCATGGTGTGTGTGTGCAGGCGGTGCAACTGCACCGGCGCCCCACGGCCTGGAGAAGGGTGCCCGGGCGCCAAGCCACATCGAGAAAGGGGGAGAAATTTGACAAGAGGAGGGGGGCGGGGGGAAGGGACAGGGAGGGGGATTTCATAGCATGCACCAGGACCCACGCCAAGCACATTTCGCGATCCTCTACGGATCCATGCTCGAGTCGTACACGGCTCTCCGTGTGAGTCCACGGGCCTCTGCAGATGCATGGGTCTCTCTCTTGGGTGGGTCTATGGAGGTCTCGATGCGAGTCTATGGTCAGTGGCGTAGCTCTGCAGTGTGCAGGCGGTGCAACTGCGTCGAGGGTTCGCAGTCTGGTGGGGCCCAGGCTCCGAGCCGACAAAAATGGGAGGGGTTGGACGGGTTTGGGCATGGGGATGCTCATGCTCAAGACATTCCTGGCACCAGAGCTGCGCCCTCTGTTTACGCCTGAATCTACGATCTCCCCTCGGAAACGCATGGCACTTTAAATTAAATAATCTAAACCTTTGCCAGATGGCGGCGTGGGCGGAATGTGTGAGATCGCAATAATTGCAACGAAACCGCGTGGCACCAGGCGCCTGAGTCACCAAGCGAGGGGATGTCAACAGCCTCCCTCTCCCGCGAGAGGCCCGAGTTTGATTCCAGCTCCCACGCCCTCCCGCGCACCATCGCCAAAGTTCACGGCGGAAAAAATGAAATTCCCCGTTGTTTTGGCGGCCCGGCGGTCGCGGATCTGCCGCTTGCTTGCAGAGGTTCGCGGTTCGAATCCCGCGGGCCGCCCTGGCAATTGCCGCTGGGTTATTCAGCGTAAAATACTCCCGACTGCGCGCCATACGCTTCACTCACGGTGGACGAAACGAGTAGGAGGCCATCGCGGGCTGGCGTCACGCTCCAAATTTGAGCAAATGACACCGCAAAAGCACTCACTTTGGGACCACGTGGCAGCGACATCGTCCCGTACTGTGAAACTAGGGCAGCCTGCGCCTGCAAAGCAGAGCGGCGCCTCCCTTCGCGATGATCGCCCTGCGATATAAGAACAGCAGCGCCAATACCACACGTACTGAATTATTCATTATTTGCACAAGTCCGATAAGAGGGCACAGGAACGAGGCTTCCAATTGGAATCGAGAGCTGCGGTTGGATTCTCGGTAAAGGCTGGGCCTCCGTCACTCAAGGTCAGGATGCTCCACGGAAATCTTGGGCCGTGTTCACCAGCAGTAGGGGTGGCAGGGTGGCACTGCGTTGGCAATGCTTGTGGCCCACAGCAGGAAGTGCCTGGGTTCGATTCCTGACTCAAGCGTCTGTCTGCGTGGAGTTTGTATGTTCTCCCCTTGGTTCTGCGTGAGCTTCCTCTGGGTTCTACGGTTCCCTCCAAAACCCACACACAGACACAGTGTAACTAGTACAGTATTGGTCAAAGATCCCCAATTCTGAAAAGTGACATGCAAATCATTCAATTGGAACCACACGCAGCAGCAGTGGCAGCGGCGGCATCGCCTCCCCGACTGCACAAACCCGGCGTGACCCTCCTGACCAACGGTTCTCGAGACTCGGTGAGGCCTTCCCCGGGCAAACTGGCGGGATGAATAATTAAATAAAGTGGCTACTGCGCTATTGTGGACGTAATCGAGCCTCTCTCTGCCGCTGCCTCCCGCGTTGCCGTCGTGGCACCGCGCGGGAGTTTCCATGGTCGTTGCCGATTTCTCGGACGTTCATGCTTGGCGCGCTCCTGAAGATGCTCCCGGCGGCACACGGAGCGAAACGTCGGACATCGTCGCGCCGAACAACAACAGCAGCAATGCACGGCAGCAGGCACAATGCGGACACCACATCGGAGGAGACGTAGCATGCCACTGTTGCATCGCGCGCTTTCAAATCCTGCGGCCGTCTGGAACGCTTTTCCCATATTAGGAAGCAACTTTTAAATCTAGATTGAATTTCTTTTGTAAACAGCTTTTTGCACATGGTTTGTTTTCCTTCCCCCGCACCTCCGATTAGCACGGTTGGCTACGTACGGTGCAAAAGAAGTTCAACGCACACACACACAGAGCTGCTCGGGATAACACGCCGTGCCTTGGCATCGTCCGGGTGTACGATGACCTGCCCGCAGCGGCGTGGCCTTAGTAGGCATTCGGCTCCGGTGTAATGAAGTCAATAATGGGCCGCCTCACCCCCCTCCTCCGTGACCCAGTTTCCTCACGAACCCCCCCCCCCAACTGGGCCCCCTCCAGCCGGTGAGTTGCGATGCCGTTTCACCGCCTGCACGTTGTCTCTCTGGGCCACAGGAGGTCTGTGAGCTCGCCGCCACGTCTGGGACACCTCCACTGCCCCAGGTGGGCCCTCGGTGACAACTTGACCTCTCTCTGCCACGTCGTAGCCCTCTCTGCCACAGTTGGTCGACTCTTGTTGTTGGAGGCTTCTTTGTCCACTGCACAGTTGGGCCGCCCCACCCACCCTCCCACTCCACCTCTGCGTACGACTGTCGGGAATTTCCGCCACGGCTGCTGCCACTGCTGTCTGCGTGACGGTCGGGACGGTTGGGACGGCGACTGCTTCCCCTCTGCCGCCTGCGCCGTTGGGGCCCAGACCACAGCCCCCCAGATCCGCCGCGGCGCTCGTCGCTGCTGATTGGTCGGCGCGATGCCAAGAGTTACTCACAGGAAATCGATTGCCTCAGTGGAATGTGGCCGGGGTCATGTGACCGGCATGGTCAGCCCATTTCGCCGAAAAGACGTTTCTCCGAAAAACCAAAAACCAACCCCTCACCCCCCACAACACCCCCCAACACGCAAACTCCAACATTCAGCATCACTCACCCACGCTCACCCCCCTCCCCCCCCTTCAGCACCGCTCACCACCAATAATCACGACCTACATTTCCTACGGTTCACCACCACCTCCCATGCACACCATTCCCCCTCACTCACCCTGCCACAACTCGCCACCCTCACTCACCACCCTCACTCACTCGCTCGCACGCACTCTCACTTACCCTCACTCACCACCGACAACACTCACCACCACCCCCAATCACACTCACCACCACCACTCACCACCACTCACCCTCTTTCACCACCACCTAAGCTCACAACTCACCCGGACATCACTGCACTCCTGCAATCTGCGGGCTCCCCTCAAACACATCGTGTCACCGGGGTGAGACTCGTGGGAAGGCACCGTGCGGGGTGGAGGTGCCACCGTGCCCTGCCGTCCGCTGCCCTGCTCGCTGCTCGCTGCTGCTGCCCTTCACCACACCCCCTCTACTGCCCGGTCCGCTGGCACCGTCGTGCAGCTGCAGACAAGGGCAGGCAACGCACCGTCACAACGGCGTGTGTCGCACATTCAGGATGGCTGACAAGGGCAGGTTCCCTGAACGGACGCAGGATGTGAATGAATACGAATGTGTGTATGTATGCGTGTTGAACTTCTTTTGCACCGTACGTAGCCAGCCGTGCTAATCGGAGGTGCGGCGAAAGGACAACAAACTAAGCGCAAAAAGCTGTTTTAAAGAAACGAGTCTTCAACCGACATATCGGAGGAAAGAGCGTCCCAGAAGGCCGCAGAAGCGCATTTGAAAGCAGTGACCGTCTTGGTTCGATGTGAAAGGGGCCGTGCTCTTTGCCTGTGTTCTGGACACAGGGCGGCTGGGTGGTCGTGGCGGCAGCGGGTTTCCTCACACCTGTATTGGGAGAGCGGTGGCGCAGTGGATAGTGCATTGCCCGAGTTTGATTCCCGCTCACGGCCAACACCGGTGACGATTATCTGAACCATGCCGCGCCGGACCTTCGCAGGTGCTCTCGAACAGCACTTGCCCCGACAGCCCGTGTAGGCTACACGGGGGAATCTTTTTGTCTTTGTGTGCATCGGCGGATAGCCAATGGGAATCTCTTCTCCTTCGGATGTCCCAGAGGCCAAAGGTGCCCCAACACGGCGCGGTAACGGCCGCTGCTGGCTCGGCACCCCCCCCCCCCCCGTTGCTACGAGATGCGGAAGTGGGCCCCTTCCTCTTCGTGGGGTGGCTGTTTTGGTTCGTGGGTGGTGGTGGCGGCGGCTTCGTTTTTTGCACACGGTCGACCATTCCGGCTCTGTGCATGCAGCGATAAATACTCAAAATGCGCGTCTCCCATCGCCCACTCCGCATATCCCCCCCCGCCCCACCTTGCAATGCATCAGTCGTCGGCCGTGGACTGTCTACTGCTGGACGAAAGGAAATCTCCCCCACTCCCCCCTCCCCCCGAACCTGAGAAGAATTTGCAACAACATCCCGAGACGTTTCACGAGGGACTGGGGGGGTTGCGTCGTGGAGGGTGTTGGAAGTTTCATGATGAGGTTGGAGTTGGTTGAGGGTGCAGACGGTGCACCAATAGCCAGGGGGGGCGAAGGGTTTCCCGCCTTCATCGCGGTGGACGGCCAGCTTTGTTAAAGGGGCCCTGCGTCACCGACCGCAGAGCAACGTGTTGTTGACGACAGTTTGCGGCCAGTTCAACGACTTCATCCATTGATTGACCAATCGGATGGACGTGTAATAGCGCGCGCCCGGGCGGTGCAGCACAATGACAAGCGGAGCGGGCAAGGCGCCCGCAAGTCACAAGGCGCCCGCAAGTCACAAGGCGCCCGCAAGTCACAAGGCGCCCGCAAGTCACAAGACTCGTGGAGAAGTTGGAAATGGAGTTTTTCGGTTGGAGTCAACGACAGCCGCCCAACTCGGAGACTCATGTAATTGTTTTCTTCGAATGTCAGAAAATAGAAGGCTGTGTTTTCCCCACACAGAACGAGCGTGGCTGGGGGGGGGCTGTTTACGGTCCGGAGCCCTTTGTCGTAAACTCCACATTGATATGGTGGGAGCCGGTCTACGCATTCGACCGCCACTCTTGGTTTTTCGGCCACAGGGCGGTGACTCAATTTATTGCAGGAGATCGGAACGGCTGAATTAGACCCTGACAAGAGATGTGAACTTATAACCACTTCAAGCCAGATCTCAGAAGCTTAAGCGGACAATTGTGCCTGAATAGTGCCTGGATGGGCAACCACCATGCAGAAAACAGGGTGCTGGGGGCTACTGCAGGGGCTACGTTGTGGGCAGCATCAGAGGGCAATGCAGCAATATCTAGAGTTGGACTATACTTCTAGGGTCCGCTCTGCATTCACTAAGTGGCACCGACCGGCGTGGTGAACTATGGCCCGATAACCGCCACGACCCAGCCCGGCAAATCTCCTTGAAAATAGGCAGTGCAGAATGACCGTAGGGGGCCGTGTGTAGACACGTAAACATGGTGTTGTGCATCATCACCGTGTGTGCGTCCTTGGAGTAAGGTACACACCCTGTGTTTTGTGTAAACAAAAATGCAGCTGAGTGTCTCCGTGTAAAGACAGCCTGCCCCCAGACAGCCTGGAGGCCATAGCAACAGAAGGGAGTGGCTGTGGTCCGAGTGTTGAGACAGGCCGACAAATACCGCACGGCTATTGTCATAGTCCTGGGGCGAAGTCCCCACTGAACCATCCAGTTTGCAGTTCGACTCCAGCTCTGGGCCTGCCCCGGCTATGCAAATAATGGATTTCTAAATTGACTAATTGGATTACACAAAAATAGTTGTGGGGGTCGTTGGTGGGGCGGGGGGGGGCAAGTCTAAACCCTCCTTTCCCATGCGTGCCGCTGGGCAGGAGATGATGGGTCCGGTGCGAGGTGGCAACGTGGGCATTGTAAGCCGTGCCACGCTGCTGAGGATCGCATATTTAGGGGCAGCTGCCGTAATTTTAAAAGGGGCCCCACGTAAAAAACCACAACAGATGTCGTTGGCCGTCACTGTTTATGCGAAGTCGAGATTCGAACGACTCACCGTCTCGGCTCTATTTAGTTTTTCGACTCTCAGCAGGCTGCTGGTCCCCGCGGGTTGCTTACTCACGTTTGCTGAAAAGTAATGATCCTACGGATGTACTGGCCCCTGCCATGCAAACGTCGAATGTATAACTACTGCCAGTTTGGAGCTGAGCAAACGTGGAGGAAAGCACAGCCCTGTTACTCATTTGTTGACATTTCAACTTAAGGTGTTTGCAGTTATCTGATGTATGTCAGTGAGGCGTACTATTTGATCATTCTTGAGTTGGCCATTGTGTGGCAGATTTACAATACCCCCCCCACACCCTCTGTGGATGAGCGGCTCAGAGGTCAGAGTATTGAGCTGACACTGCTGAGACCCTGGGTTCAAATCCTGGCAGCCACCTGCGAATAAACTGGGTTCTCAAATACAGTGGAGTTGATGGTCTCCAACAGTCTCATTACATTTGGTTCTGCATTTAATTTTATTAAATTGCAGCTCTGAGAATAAAAAAATGGTCAGTTAACTAGAATCAATGTTTTATTTTACCAGGCAAGGCTCACCGAGCTAGGTAGCTCTTTTGCAGAAGCGACCTGGTCACAAATGGAAGCTCAACAAAGGAGCGTATCATCATGTGGAAATTTAAAGCAGCCAAAAATTTGCATGTTTCTAAAAGTGGAGGAAAAAACCGGAGGACCCTGAGAAAAGTCCACACAACCACGGGGAGAGAGCCATGCAAACTCCAAATATACAGGTGTCAGGGTCGGGGATCGAACCTACGACCTCCTGTATACTGGGCAAGGTAGTTAATATATTTACACCGTGACAGCCTTCATCGCCATGAAAACCTTACTCTTGGCCATTTTTTTAAAATTCAGAGGTAGGGGTTGCGCATTGCTCCGTGAGTTTCTAATTGATTCTGTCTCATGTTTGTCGGTGGGCTACACAAGTATTATACCAGCTCACCACCGCCTGCAGACTTGCAACACACGGGGCAGCAGCAGTTTTGGTGGGGGGGTATTTATCCCGCAGTGACGATGGTGATGACGAAAGGAATTACAAATTGGCAACAGTCCCGACTACGTCTCTGCAGAGCGTTGCGAAATCCCCCGTTCATGGATCTCGGCGGCCTCATCCAGTACCGTGTGCAAGGGACGTGGCGCGTGCAATAAGTACACCGATGCACTAATCGTCCTGCACTAATGACACCGACACCACAACGCCTGCGCGTGCACTACGTGACTTATAGTCGCCCTCGGCTCAGCGGAGAGACGGGGGTGGGGTAAAAGACCCTCCCAGCCCACGCAGTTTCATCACTTGTTTACAGGCCGTGGTGCAAAGGGCACCGACCCTGTTGATGCTGCTGCTGCTGCTGCAGCCAACGATGTACACTCGCTGTGTGCTCCTTTAATAATGCGCAGGAGTACACAGTCCCTTTTGTATTATAGATTTGAAGCTTTCGTGACTGTATGGAATCATTTATATAATTAATAAAATAATAGAAATAAAACAACATTTTTTATTTATATTACATTTATACATTTTAATTTTATTTTTTACCTACGTGACTTTACCGAAAAAAATCTGAGAGTATGATCCCTTTTGTATTATCTGCTGCTGGATGAGAGCGTCCCTACCTTCCCTCGTATGAAGGTCATGGGTTCGATCCCAACGCCTGTATATTTGGAGTTTGCATGTGTCTCCACCCGTGGCGACATGGAATTTTTCCTCCAGGTCCTCCGGTTTTCCCCTCCATATTTAGAATCAACATGCGTTTTAGAGTATTTGGCTGCAAGAAATATCCAAGTGACAAGCCACTTCGTTGGGATATCATGTGGACAGATTGCTTCGAAAAAAAGCGCTATATAACTCAGTGGGCCTTATATAGTAAAATACAATTTTTTGAGTTGTGGAAGGTTAAGGCGTACTTCACCACACTGGTCAGCGAATGTTGGTTATGGTGGGGAGCATAGACGTGGGACCATTTAAGTACAGCATAACGGATTTTGCTGCACTGGTGATATAAGCACACAGCCGATAACACTTCTTATCGTGGACATTCCTGCAAGTAATATCGAGGCTCGATAACCTACCACAAGCGATAGCATGGGGAGGTCCTCATTCAGCAGTGGATTGACCAAGGCTGGCGATTACGATAAACAAGCCACACAATCTAAAAAAACGCATACATAAACTGAACGCCTTTCTTGGCATCAATTCCACTTCAGCTACGATCGAATCAGCACTGGCAGAATAAAAAAACACGTGTCGAGCAAATAAACAAGATACTCTTTTATTGTTGTTTTGAGAGGCGGAGCGGGAACTGAAAGCACCAATAAGATCTGAAGAATGTGGAGCATGCACAAGCAATAATGGCCCTGGGGGGGGGGGGCGCCTACCACCCCAGTGCCTTCACAGGCACCCCCCCCCCCCACAGTGTCACCCAAATGCCTCTTTTTTTTCCCCACTCGCAAAAACAGAGCCGCGCCCAGGGCTGAACAAGCCGTGGCCGCGGCTCAGGAGACGTCAGGTTGTTTTCTTTCCTCGCTGCACAACTCTGAGCTGTGCCGCCGGCGCCGTCACACCGCTACGGCCGGCTCGAACTGCACACCGGTGACAGCGGCGTGTTGCCACGATGGTGCCCGCGTCCTGCAGTGACCAAGGCGCATTTGCAGGAGGATGCAACTAATCCTGGCCCTGCTTGGCCCCCCGAGCCAAGACTTTGATTTTGCGAGGGTCTGCGTTTCAGTTTGGTTGCGGCATAGGCAGTGGGAAAAAAACACCCATACTGTGAAGGACCCTACGCTGGCTTGGCACAAACGTGCCAGTGGATAAGGGATTATGAGCGATCACAAAGCCCCAGTGTGGTCTCACACTCATACATACATACACTCACTCGCCCATGCACACACACACGTCATACACCACCGTCACATCGTTCAAAAGCCAGATTTAAAATAAACTAAAACAAAATGTGCTTCAGTAACAGCCGCTCCAGATGACGCACATGTGGGCAGCAAGGAAATTTCTCTCGATAATCCCTGGTAAGCAAAAATCCACCCAGGTAGAACTGCCACCTCTTACCGCCGCCGCCCCCTCCCCCCCCCATGGCAATCAACACACCGTTGATTTGCCTTAGGAAAATATGCAAGATCTATCCTGAACCAAGTAATTATTATTGCATGGTAAGGGTACACTACAATCTAATCCAGGACAGGGCAATGGGTAAAGGTTACCCAGAGTCCATTTTAAACAGGGGGGGGTGGGTTCTCTGTTTTCAATCAAGAATCTACACCCCCCCCCTCCCCCCACCGGGCCAGCTACATCGCAACTCCAAAATGTGTTTTTTAGTCGCACACGTTGCAAGGCTACTTTTTGGGGTAGGCCAATGCCAATTAACAGCATGCTTAAACCAGGCTTGTCGTTTCTAGATGCGGCTTTAAAATCAGACTGCCGTGCACCATAGGGCCCCACCCCGCCCATCCAAGCTGCCTATCGTGTTCACCTGGACACGCACAGGGAGGAGGCTCCTGATGGGTTTTGGAACCCTCTCCTCAGTCTACCTTCTAGGCCTGTACTCATAAATGGGTACAATCGTTGCACCCACAGTCCTGATATTACATCATATGACCAAAAAAAAGTTAAACCTTTTGTGTTGCAAGTTGAGGCTTTCCTACCCTGCAACTTTCATGCAAGGGGCTGCTGCGGCTGTTGCTGCCCGCTGCCAAATGCAACTCTCGCTTCCTCGAGTTGCGTAAAGACCAAAACAATCAGAACAAATTATTCTGTTTCTGGCCAAAACACTGCCACGAAGGCAAGAGTTATTCAATTCCTCGCCGTGTTTGAGGTAGCAATATAACACACATTAACACGTTTCTAATCTTTTACCTTTTCTGAAATTTTATTTTAAGAAAATAATAATTAAAATTATAAGTGCTTCTGAAATGCTCAATTTTACCAACACTTACAATGCTGCCTCATCGAGCCAGATTTAAATGAATTTAACGACTCTTTAAAAGCAAATAGTTGCCATCCAACAAGAGCCTGTGCGTCAATTTCCATTCGACTTTCGGGTTTTTCTCGGTAGGAAGACGCAAACACCTTGCTCACACAGAGGTTTAAAATATTAACAAAGCATTACAGGCCCCACGGAATGCAACCAACGATTTGGCACCATGCACCCCAGTCGCCAACGCTCCCATGCGGCAGGTTTAGCAAAACGGAAACGAACGAACAGCGAAAATCAGAATGTAAAAAAAAATGTATTTACAGCTGCATCTTTGCCAAAACTCTACCGCCATGGAAACGTTGAGCACCACAATTTAACGTTGCAGGGGTGGGTGATGCGTGCCACGTCTGTTCAGAGTCTCGATGTTTTTCCGCGGTTGTGGTAGTGGTGCTTCGTTTAGCTCAGCTGGAGGTGACGAGGCTGGGGCACACCGTGCGCGGGAGCCAGATAAGATTGGGGCCTCGTGTGCCACTTGGAAGGTTCAGCAGAAACCGCTGAGGATCTTGCGAACGCCCAACGCAGCCAGAGCCGTCATGGCTCCGAACCCCGCGACGGCCATCAGCGTGTTTTTGAGCATGCTGTCGGGCGTCTCCCGCTCAAACTCCCGCACGAACCCATCCTGCACCAGAGGAACACAAGCGCAATCTACGTCAGTACAGTTCGTGCATGTACACACACACATACGGCATCGGTCCTGAAAACAGCGGTGGAATAGCGATCGAATGTACAGGCGGTGCAACTGGGCGCTCAAGAGCCAGAGGGGCCCAGCTGCCGAGTTACAAAGAGAGGGGAAATTTGCTCTCCAATGATGTTTTCACAAACTTAATGCAGGTCTTGGAGAAAATGTTGGCCCACCAAAAAAATAATGGAAGGGCCATACAGCATAACAGGAAAAACACACACTCGTGGGGGAATTGGCAGAAAGGGCCAGTCACATTTCATTTCTTCCACCAGGGCCCACACCAAGCACACTACGATTCAGACTTAAATGTGTGACGGGGCTTTGTCCACTGGCCTTATGCGCACATGCACGTATGGACGCAAACACGCGAGATTACAAAAACACAGCTCTTTCATGTTTTATACAAAGATCCGTGAGAGAGGGGGTGGTTGTGGTGGAGGCATGGTGGCGGAAAGCCAGAATAGGAAGCTGCAGAGAGGCGGGTGTGGGGGCGGGGTGGAGGAGCTCATGATCAATAGCGGGCTTTACGCACCCACACATTTGGAAAAATAAATCTTTCCTGCCACGTCACAAACATTCCCCTTACAATTGACGAAACAAAAAACCCCAATTCTGTCTCCCACCAGTGCCACAGCCAGATGGGAATGGGCCCAATAGCTCGCCCGCCCTCCCTCCCTCCCTCACCAGTTGGTAACAACAACATGCAAAGGTATACTGCTCACAAACAGCAAGAAGGCACGTCTCCCATGTCTTGCATGCGTGTCGTGACGACATTGCAAGTACTTTCAATGCTCTCAGCCCTATCTAGATCACCAAGCTCAATGTAAAAAGGGCCCAACATGTGGCTGTAGTATTGTTCAGACCAACTCAACTGTGGCCATCCCATCAGGCTGAGCAGTGAAGTGCCTGGAGCAGCTGTGAGATGTTTGGTCCGAGCCACTATCTATCAAAACCTTTATTTTCAAACAATGCAGTCGTCGTCAGCAGAGCTGAACTTTTCCAGCAATAAGGTTTTGTTACTCTCTCGCATTGTGAACGAAAGCCAATGAATGAAGGCCACAGCGAGTGGCAATCTAATTCCGGGGCGTCAGCGCCTCTTTAAAATGTTGAAGTCCATATCTCGTTTTGCATGTGCGCACGCAATCCGAGTCCAATGGACAACAGTTCTGTTTACGCAACTGCCGGCGCGGTAGCTGGCGATGACTGTGAGCATGTTGCTGCACAGGGAGCGCAGCGGTCTGCCTCCGTTGTTAAGAAAAATACAAAGCAGTGTCCACCAACACGCCACGGTGGCTAGGAGATGTTAACTACCTCGCCTGGTATACAGGAGGTCGTGGGTTCGATCCCGACCCCAACACCCAGAGGTCGCAAACGGGTTTTGATTCCTTACCCGTACCCGGCCACACCAGCGGGTACCCGTACCCTACCCGTACCCTATCCGATACCCAGCGGGGTACGGGTAGCCGGGTATCGGGTAGGGTACCCGATTGCGAAATCTGGGATGAAGCCATGTTGCAGGCGCGGGTGGGTTGATTCTAGGAACTTGAATTGTGAGAAGAGACAAGACGTTGGGAAATGAGTGACAAACGGCTACTCACCAGTGACTCACGGCCTACCCGTACCCGGCTGCACCAGGGTCGCAAACGGGTACCCGTACCCAGCTAGGTACGGATAGCCGGGTATCGGGTACCCGATTGCGACCTCTGCCAACGCCTGTCCCTCCGGTTTTTCCCTCCACAAATGTCCACATAAGCCACTTCAATGGGCTATCACATGTGGCTCGGTCTCTTAAGAAAAAGAGCTATATAGCTCAGTTGGCCTTGCCTTGTCCAATAAAAAAATATTCAAAGATTAAATAAGGAAATGTTTACAGTTTCGTAGAGAGATTGTATTTAAATGTTAAAGAGGGCGAGGCCCGCACAAGCCATAACCAAATCGCGGAATGCACCCGATCTTGTTAGACCTCAAAGCCAAGCAGCTGGGCATTTGCATTGTTTGCAAGCTTGTTTGTAATACATGGGCTGCATGGGGTATGCAGCACAAAAAGACCAATTATTGTACTTGTAGGAGTCCACATCTCGACTCCCTGCTTTTACCAATTCGCACTGGCCAGGCGTGGCAAAGTATGAATGTGGCGGCTCTCATCCAGCAGTGGATTGATAAAACGGCGCTGAGGATCCGTACGAGGCTCACAGAGAACAACAAATACTCAGTTTGAAAGCCCTAAAAAAAGCTGCCGCGGCGGAAGTTTTAGTTCCACAATTTACGCCTCTATAAAGGAGGCATTTGCACTGTTTCGTTTGACATCACAGCATTTTTGCCCACACACGTACACACACACCAGGGGCCGCACCTTATTTGCTCAGTGGTTTTGAGTTCCCAGAAATGGTTGTTGAGGGGGGTCCACGAAACATGACAGTCACATTTTCCTAGGGGTTTCTGATTTCCACGTTTTTGCTTCGCAGTCTTCCGTTGGTGCGGCAAAGGCCCCCCCCCCCCCTTAAGAGTTGAGAGATAAAGCGTGGCTCGCTCGCTTGATTGTTGGCAAGATTCGTGTTGAAAATTTTTCTCAGGTAAGAAAAATCCCCCGTTGTAAATTCTAGAAAACGGCAGCTACCCCCCCCCCTGCACGAATATGAGTTTCCATTGTTCAGTGTCCCAGCTATCGCTCACGTTACAGTGCAAATAAAGATCCTTTGTTGTTGAACCGAGTAAGAACCAAGGTAGTCTATTTTTGTCACAATGGGCCCCCTTACGAATCAGAGAATGACCATATAACTCTTAAAAAGCAAGAACCTCGTGCAAATGAGTTGAGACTCGGAGACTTAATCCAGGTTATAAAGCAGGCAATTATGAGACTCAAAAGTGAATGTGTACCGTCTGAAATATTAAGTGCTGTTTTACAAGCCCAAGATTATCACCAAGTGGATGCAGAAATTACCGACAATTTTAAGTACCCAATTTAGGACGTGGATAATTAGGCACGTAGTCAATGCGTCGTTTCTGTAATAAATACATTTTGAATGCGATGACTAATTTGGAGAATAAAACCCGTTGTACAATTATGGTAATGTTAATTATTAACGTTGAAAAACGCCACGTCTCTCTGGGTCACATGCCGTAGAAGGCGAGGTGCGCGTGAACTGTCGACTACTTCTGCAGGTCTCTCCCCCTCGTAAACTCAAACCCACAGCTGTTTAATGGGCTGCTACACTTTGCTATTGAAACTGTGACTGCAGAAATCGGTACAGAATTTGTTTTTACACATTTGACTGCTTTAAACAAATGCTTCTCGAAAACATGGACGCTGAAGAGCCGATAGGCAATGGAGCGAAAATATGCAGATGGTAATGCAGATGGTATGAAAACAGGACGAATGCTGTCTAAGAGAGGAAACGTGTCTCCCGATTTACAAACACACACACAAGCTGCCCCTGGAGTCGCTCAATACTCTACACAAGCGCTAAGGTGTCGCCGCCGACATTTTTCAGCAACTTGGCAAACTCAAATAGAAACCCAAATAAATTGCTCTTCCGTCTCGCGTTGTAAAAAAAAAACCCGTCTGAACACATCGCCACCAAAAATCACAATTTCTACCATCTCCACTATCACCTTCTCCACCACCACCACGACGATCAGTGTCCACCATCAATCAATTACAACCACGTCGCATATCACCACCACCTTCTCCACCACCACCATCAGTGTCCACCACCAATCAATCACAACCACGTCGCACATCACTATCACCACCACCACCATCAGTGTCCACCACCAATCAATCACAACCACGTCGCATATCACCACCACCTTCTCCACCACCACCATCAGTGTCCACTACCAATCAATCACAACCACGTCGCACATCTCCACCGCCGACCGCGCCGTGTCTCGACCAAGTGCGTGGCTCACCCAGCCTCCCTGCTGCACGAACCAAGCCCTCCGCGAGGACACCAGGAAGGCAGCCACCTCGTCCGCCACGGCCCTCGCCTCGGCGTCGCTCAGCCGCCCGCTGGCTTTCAGCCTCTTGACGAGTAGCGCGCAGAACACCACCAGCGCGACCACGCGGCCCCAGTTCATGTGCCCGTCGGAGAACATCTCCCGGGCGACGCCGAGCGCAGAGCCGCGCAGCTCCTCGGAGTCCGTCTGGGCCTCCACGCGGCTCACCATGCCCGAGATGGCGGCGCGGTGTTGCTCCAGGAGCGAGTCTCCCATACTTTTGAGAAGCTTTGAAGCGGCAGAAAGTTGCTGCTGCTGCGGCTGTTCCGTCGGTGTCAGATGGGCCATGTAGGCCGAGATGAAATCCGCGGTCTTCACGGTCAGCTCGTCGTCGTCGAAGCGCCTCGCTCCGCCACTCCGCGTTGCCTGAATGGCCGCCGCGGAATGCGAGACGGAGTCGGCGGAGGTCGCAGGCGTCGTGGGTGGCGGCGCGCCGCAGGCCTCGTCAATGGCGGGTGCTGTTGCCGTGTCGTTGTCGCGGGGCGAAGGAGAATTGGGAGGCGACCCCGCGCCCTGTTGTTGTTGTAACCTGTCGGCGGCGAAGATCCCTGCGTGAGTGCCGTCGGCCACCATGGTTGCGTGCGAGCAAAGTAGCTTGGGAGGTTGTTGGTGTGTCGATGGAGGTGAGCGGTGAGACTGCGGCTGTGGGCGGTGTTGGTAGCGCGGTCGTCGGTTTTGTGGCCCAGCACTGACTGGGGGCGGGGCGGTGCGGGGCAGAGGCCACGCCCCCAACTTCCTCCCCCTCTCTCCCTCGGTCAAGTGGTGGGATTTTTCTTGTCTGATAGGTTTCTAAAATAATCCAAGTGAAAGATCTGCTGTGTGAATAATAACGCACGGGGTTTTTTTGTTTGCTGCCAGCGTTGGAAAGTGTGGCGTTTATGAAGGTCCCCGTGTTGGAAGCTAGTTTACAGTGTGTTTCGTTTTCGTTGGGCCGGTTATGTAATCCGGGTTTCCAGAATCTTCTTTTATGGTGGAATTAATATTGAGTATGGTAAAATAAAAGATCGTGAGAGTTACCCTCGGTGTGTGGAGGGGTTCATCTAGCAGTTGATAGCACATGGCTGGTGACGTTGATGTTTTCAGTAAAAGTGCTTTGCCCAAAAATTGTTCTTTACATTTAAGGAACTTTATGAGTTAGAGACAGCATTGTGATGATGAGATACATCATCAGCCATGATCTATCCACTGTACGGTTGAGCCTGCATGTTAGAGCACGTGGATGTGATACTACCCGGGTAATACCAGGTGTTACAGACAAGGGGGTACGAGGTGGGAGCTTAATCCATTTTCCGAGGTTTTGTTTCTTACCTTCTGCGCTGGTGTGTATACGTGGTGGGGTTTATCCGGGTTCATCCCTGGTAGCCTCTACCACGAATTCAGTCAGGCAGAATATCGCAATGGTAGCAGGGCTATCATTCAAAGAAAACCTTGAAACTCGGCGTGGCTTAACATGTTTATCCCATCAGCAGCATCCTCGGTGCCCGATTGTGTCAAAATAGATGCCGTTTTGTTTGCTGGAATTGTCCCCGCTTTCAACAAAAAAAACTAATCGGAACAATATTGACACACAGTTCGTCATAACATTTCTGCGAATTTAATTCAATTCTCGGTTTAATTCCAGTGGAAAATAACTCCATTTGAGATGCGTTTCGCAACCGGAATCGGAGACTTTCCCAACACTCTACACTACCGTCAATGCAATTCGGACCCCTATGAACCAAATCACCCTGAATGCACCCGAACTTTCCCCGTCAGATCTCAAAAGCTAAGCAGGATCTCAGCGTGGATATTCCTTGTGTGGTGGAAAATGATGCATTAAAAAGCCTTGTAGACTGCTGGCATAGCTTCAATGGCCAACAGCAAGTTGGGAAGTGCAGCAACATCCAATGGTGTTGTCCCGCGATATGTGGTCTCGTCGATAGCCTTGATAATTGGTTTTTTACCCTTTTATCTGGCAACAAAACTGACACTTTTTTTTACAAGGAGTCATGTTTGCATAGACCACAATACCTGCAGTCATAATGCAAACAAAAAACATAACTCTGATAATGTATGCACTGTCCTTAAAGTTGATTAATCATGTATGCACTGTCCTTAAAGTGTCAGTTTTGTTGCCAGATAAAAGGGTAAAAAAACAATTATCATATTTTTTACTGGCAAATGAGGTTCCAATGGTGTCGATAGCCTTCTTACCTTACACCAGCCCGGACTGACCATATTGGTGAAGTATGGTCAGACAACCCCCAGCACAACGGCGTCGGGAGGCACTCATCCAACAGTGGAGTAATAAAACAGCTGCGCATAGTGTACATAGTTGAGGAGGGCTTCATCCAGCAGTGGGTTGACCATAGCTGCTGGTTATTTGTTATGATTATAACATTGCTTTTTCAATAAAGTAACATGATAAAGCAAGCTTGTAATGGTAAACACGGTTCATTGCATCACATGATTTAATGGTCTAGGAACGTTTGAACTGTGGAGTTTTAGACTTTTGGAGATAACGCAGAGTTTATCTGTCTTTTCGAAATTCCATTCATGAGCCCGAAAACATCAACAAGAAGAGTTAACTTACCCCGACTGCAAAAAAAAACACATCTCATAACAAGCATAACAGCAATTCTCGTGTTTAGGCGAAATAGAATAGTAATGCAAACGGAATCTAGAATTCTAGATTTGAATAGGAATCTAGAATATCTAGAATATTTAAAAGCATAGTTAGTGAAGATAACATGCTCGTATTCATAAAACTATTTTAACACGTATGATAGTCATCGGTCACATTTTTTCAAAAAATGTACAGCTCATTGTCAATCTACTGTGGGATGAAGGGTCCAGCCAGCTATGGCGTGTCGGTCGTGGGGGTTGTTTGACCATACTTCACCACGCTGGTCAGTGTGGGTTGGTGAAGATGTGGGGGGCTGGTTCAGATGTCACTGAACGTAATCGCTATTGACGGTAGCAGAAGTAGGCAAAAATGGGTCCATTGTTGAAATTCGTATTAAAATATTACTTCCGTAAAGGAAAAATCCCCAGAGTAATTCTGTTGGTAATGCTGCTGCATGGTGCATGAGAACATTTACAACAACAAAGACTCAGCACATTCTTCAACAACCCTGAGTCCTTAAGAAGCATATAATCAGTGACGTTTCATGGACATGTTGAAAGTCCGTTGCCTGAAACGTCCCCTTTTATATATCTTCCATTTTAAAGCCGCACTGTTGTTGATGAGTGGGCTGTTTCGTTAATTCTGGATAACGCGGCTCAACCCACAGGCTGCATGATTAATGATTCATTTCCATTCTACTGGTGGCTCCACTACCACGCACCTTCCCTCCTTTCTCCATCCAAAATTTCCAGCCCAATGATGTCAGATCTACACCTCGTCTGTTTTTGACCAGACTTCGCCCACGCTGGTGACTGTGCAGTGCTTAAAAACCACTGTGCCACCTCTCCCCCACCCTCTGGCACTTCTAGCAGTAGAGTAATCGAGCCACTTGCGTGTGGGGTTGGTGGAACACGTCGTAATGGGGCCTCCCTAGAGGGTATACCGAGGTGCTTACTCTAGTTCAGTGTTCTTCACTAATTTCAGAGGTAATCCACACATTGGAAACGACTGGGTTTGACAGCACGATGGGGTCTTTTCACATTTGTGTATTTTCGGGGGCCACACGTCAGGGCCCGCACGAAAGGCCACCAGGGGCTGCCAGGTGAACTGCGGGCCCTCAATGAAGAACACTGCTCTAGCTGAACAATACTGACTGTGCCTGCTGCACATGGCAAGAACCTTGGGTTCACCATGGGCTTTGTCTCTCACTGTTTTCCTGAACGCTTGTTTGGTGGACTGCCTGGGTTAGGCATGTGACTACGAGCCGCAGTCATCGTGAGAGGTATACTGAATGTGGCGTGCCGGGTGCGGTGCTATGTATAAGTTTATCATTCGCCCCACCACCTAAATAAATATCCTGTAGTGCGATTGCGCAATGTGTTTGCCTGGAAGCCATATATGATGCAAGGGGTTCGTATTTTACAGTGCAGTATCTGGGCAATGTTCAACATTATTGCGCTCTCGATACGTTCAGTCGCCAGTTGTTTATCATAAAGTTATATTAGGGTTAGATCGCGTTCATATAAATGTGCCGTTGACCCACCACCCGACACAGCCACATCGTAAGGTGTGTCACGTTAACAAAACGTGCCAATTAGTGACTACTTCAGCACACCGATGTGTTGGAGAGTAAACCCACAACATTTACAATCTGAGTATCGTGACGTTTCGCTGGCGATTACAACAACCAGCTTCATCAGGCGAGTTGCAGAATTGTGAAGAAGTCTTCCTATTTACAGTCTTAAATAGGGGAGTAAAAGTGATAGTCATCACTGTGAGCCTATCAGGTGCGAAGATCAGAGGGGACTTTATGTAATACGATAAACTACGGTACAATGACTCCTATACTTACGAACGAGTTCGGTTCCAGACGGCTGTTCGTAAGTCGATTTGTTCGTAAGTCCTGTCGATTTCATGTACACTAAACACGGGGAATGGCTTTAAAAGTTGCATAATCTCCAGTAGATGTCACTTATTCTTTATGTTCTGCAGATGTAAATGGCACTGGTTCTTCATGTTCTGCAGATGTAGATGCCAACTGGTTCTTCATGTGACATCTCCATGACATACGGACAGGTTTGTTCGTATCTCCGAAAGTTCACAAGTGGAATGTTCGTAAGTTGAGGAGCCCCTCTGAAGCCCAATGTATTACGTTAATCTGACGTCGCTCGCCATCTTGGTAAGGGCAACACGAATCGATTGGACTTATGCCACCGCCGCCATCTTGGTGAGGGCAACACGGACACGGTGCGCTGTCCCATCGCCGCCATCTTGGTGAGGGCAACACGGACACGGTGCGCTGTCCCATCGCCGCCATCTTGGTGAGGGAAGGCGTTCGGCGTGGGGACAGCCGTCGTTGGCAGCAGCAGCGGCAGCAGCAGCAGCGATGCCGATTGCCGTGAGCGACTTCTCGTGGGAGCAGTCCGACGCGGCGGTGCTTCTCTCCGTGCCGCTGCGAGGCGTGCGGCCGGGCAGCGTGGACATCATCGCCTCTGATGAATACATCAAGGTGAGGAGTCGTGGGGGGGTGGATATCGACCCCCTCATGGGGTCCCCTGGGACCCGAGGTCTTGGGGGTGGGACCCCGCTTCCACGAGTCCCGGCCTGACCCTCGACCCCCTGGCCCCCCGGGGTAAAACGGGTTTAATTCTCGGGCTCAGAGCTAAAGTGGTAAAGTTACACGGAAAGTGGGATTGTAAGAGGGGGTTTTTGCGTGTGTATCGTTACGTATCTCGCACACGCGAACTTACTCTCGGTCTGCATCTTGCACGATTGTTTTAATTGCGTCCCCTGCCACGGAGATGTTACCATCATATGCTTGGTTCTTTCGGTAAAGTCGCGTAGAAGGGGCTTCACCGAAATAACCAAGAATATTAATCCCTGCACTCACGAAAGCTTTACATCGAAATGTTACCATCAGTTTAGATAACTCGCTGTTGCAAACCATGACATGATGATGTGGGGATCTCAACACACGGTACATGTACGAGTCTAACCCGACTTTGCCATTAATTTAATGCGAGTTCAGCTATGAATGATTGGGTTATTGTATTAAACGGGGTTATTATATCGGCCTCGGAGGAATGAGAAGGCTGCCGCTTAACTACCATGGCAACGGGACGACTCTCTGCACTAATAATGTATCTAAAGTCATATTTTAGTTGTGTTTTTGTTATGAGTCGGAGTAGTTTGGTATTTGGTGGCAAAGCCTGTTTCTTTTAATGTTTAAAGTTGTGTTGACGGATGTTGCCAGGCATGCGGGTCGCCATAGCAACGGGCTTTGCGTGGTTACACACAGCCGGGGGGGGGGGGTCTCAGTAATTAATCGATTCGTGTGTGGGGGGGGTCTTGGTAATGAATCGATTTGTGGGTGTGGGTGTGGGGGGGTGTTCACATTCCGTGCAGGATCGCCGTGCGTCATTGTGGTGATAGTCATCATCAGCCATGATCACTCCGCTTCTGAACGAAGGCTTCCCCCAGGCCGAGTTGGTCGTACGGGTTGTTTAATAACCGCGTGTGTGCGCCTTCTTCGCCGGTGCTACTTGTGCCAACAGCGCTTGCCCGAACATTCTGTCGGCTTCACGGGAGACCTTTGTCTTTGACCACACTTCACCGTCAGGGGCAGGTCCGGGCTTTTGTGGTCCATGAGCCCAGACCAGATATCTCATTTGTAGGTGCCACCTGAGGTGGTGTCGCCTTCGTGGCTCTAATTGCTTAATGTGGGCAATAACAGACAATTACTGTATGCGATGACCTCTTGAAATGAGTGGGGTTATCAGGTCGTGCAAAAACTTATGTAATGTTAACGCTTTTCTTCCTTAGGTGGTGTCGGTTTGTGATTTGGCTCATAGAATATCCTTGAAAATTATCGCAATCATCGTTGTCATCATCCGCAGCAGCAGCAGCATTGTAATACATACCACCACCAGCATCAGCAGCAGGATTATTATTCAATGCATCATTGCCATGAGCGTCATCATCACCACCACCACCATCAGAATCATTACATCATTATCACCTTCACGGTATAATGATCATTATCAACACCGTGATCATTCGGGTCATCAATCTGCGGTATTATACAATCGGCGTCATCTACATCATCAGGGTTCTAATCATCATGCACCACGTCATCACTTTAGACAATTATTCGGTAACCTTCACTCCCATCAGTCATTGACAGTCTTTATAAATTCACTTGTCATTAATATCCATACGTCTTATTCTTTCGTATGGCTGCTGATGTAGATGCAGAGCATCAACAACAATTTCACGTTCAGGTGGTCAAGCCAGAGAACCACGTCAGGAGTGTCTCGCTGTGATGTCTCCTTCGCATTTGTGCATCGAGCATTGCGTCGTTATACGTTGCACGGTCTGTTCTGGATGACCACAGTCGCACACTGGAGAGTTTATTTTGTATTTTTCATTTGTGCGTCAGGTATTTGCATCTGCCATGGTTTGTGTGGATGCAGTTTAGGGTGAACCATGAGCTTCGTGGAAGACCAAACACAGGGATCTACACTGATCAGTCATTGACAGTCGATAGTAATGAGTCAGTAATTAACACTTATATCAAGCAGTCATTGACAAGAGTTTAGCAATTAACGCTCATGCCAATCAGTCAGCCATTAACACGCATACAGAAGTGCCAATGTGCGAAATAAAGCCTATTATATATTCACCCCATTTTAAGGCCACCGTGTTATTGACAAATGTGTTTGTTGTTTTGTTATTTGTGCTTGTGCACCACTGCCAAAGCAGCAGCATCAGCAGCAAAATAATGTGTCCGTCATTAACACTCGTGCCCATCAATGAGTCATCAACAGTCATTGGACTGTCACTCGGCCTAGTACATGTTATCTTGTTGGTCTCTGTACTTGATAATCTTGTTCAAGGGGTATTCCCACGTAGTTCTGCCACTTTTTTCAACGTAAAATATGCGAAATATACGGTGTTTTGAACGTGGTCATAAAAGTGTTATTATTGAGCCCAGTTCAAAATGCCCCCTGCACGTAGTTCTGAAAAAAACACTTCCCCAATTTCGTTCTCCGAATTGATCTTCAATGGAAAGTCTACTTTTGAAACTTCCCCTCGCTTTCTGCTCTTATTACGGAGTAATCGACCGGGTAGGTCAGAGGTCACAGTGCTTATCCGGCACTGCTGAGACCCTGGGTATGAATCATGTGCTCAGCCGTACATAATTAGACAATGCTCTCAAGCATGGTGAGTTGATGGTCTCTCAAAACCCGGTGACCAATGCCTATATGCAAATGTACAGCTTCTTTGTTAGTCCGCTGCTGGATGAGGGCCTCCCCACGTGGTGCGGATTGTGAAGGTTATTTGAGCGTACTACTATGGTCGGTGTGGGTTGACGAAAGCGGAGAGCATTGACTTGGGAGCTCAAAAGTATAATAGAACAACACACTTAAAGTGATAACCTCTATTGAAAACTGCAATGACTGCACATAAACACCATTGTGTAAAATCTGGTTTTGCACTTAATTTGCAAAAATTCCATCTCTGAGAATTATAAATGTGATTTTTGTGAGCATTTCTCTTGCGGAAGACCCTCGTGAAAGATACGACGCAAGAAGATCCCTTGGTTTCGATCTTCCGCAAAGCTAATGGGCCACAACCCAAAAGCGCATGCGCCACACAAACCACGGCAGATTCGGATTCGTGATGCACGGAAAGAAGAATAGACCATGGAGCATTTAATTAACTCATTGCCCGATTCACAAATGCAGAAGAGGCACAGGAAAAATGGAAAATTAACGAGAGTCCAGTATATGTGGCTGCGGTGCAACGTCTCAGACCCTGCAACATATCGTGAATGACTGCCCCAATTGGATCATTCAACGGCGATCTGAAACAAATACACCCCGGCTACTCCTGAGGCAGTCGAATGGATATCAAATCTCGACATCAATTTGTAATTTGTTGTAATACAAAGGAAGAAGATAGGGACACGCCACTCTCTTTGTGAAGCAATGATCTGGCTCAACTACTTCAGTATAAAATTATATTTGTTGCTCGACATCAACTATCAGCCGTACGAAGACAAAGCATTTTTCTCTGTAGCAAGGCGGATTGGGAAAGTGCTGCCCCCTGATTTGTGGGTCATAGGTCACTTCAGAGAATCTCAGAAACAGTTCTTCACTACCTGCTTCCACGGACCGTTCTTTAACACGGGGTTATGCGCTGTGAAAGTTCTGAATGGATTCTCCGCTCGTGACGTGACGCCGGAAGAAGATCGACCGGGATAATAAAACATTTGGGGGAAACACAAAAAACACATTACCCCTACACCTCGCAGGAAACCCACAGACGATTTCCTTGAAACGAGGAGGCACCGCTCCCCCTGCTGGACTAGTGCTGTAACAACTGCATCACCGACTGCTTAACGGACTCGAAATTTAAAATCGACGAACCAATGTGGCCAATGTAGCCAATGGAGAAAGTTTTCAATTGGTGGATGCTGCCCATTATATCGATCGGGAACATGGCCACGGGCAAAATAACATGGGACAAAAGTCGAAAAGGTGCCCAAACAATCGTGGAGAGGTGGGAGTTGCATTGACATACAGAGAGGGGAACACATGGGTCAGTGAACAAATACTTATCAGAGACGGTGTATTTGTTGGTGAAGGGATTTAAGTGGGCTTGGGCAGAACATGTCACGAGAACGGATGATCGCTGATGGTCGAGGCTGGTAATGAAATGGCTTTAAAAGGAGAGATCACGTCCGAGAGAAAGACCACCGAGGATCGGACCGATGCGATCAGCACGTGTTTAGGAGCTCGGTGCGTTAGGGCGGTAAGATCCTTCGTCTTGATTCTACCAAATGTTCCGGTTTGGCTGGGACAATTTTGGCTTCAAAAAGGCTGTTACCGTGTCCCTAAACATACGTGAAATTGTGATTTTTGTCGTGGTTTTCATGATACAGGCAAAGTATAGGCCCTAGCAAAGTGGAGTGGTTGATGGATGAGTGGCAGTGCCTATGAGCAGCGAGGGATGCGCTTGCCGTGTGGGCGGTGGTAGTGGTTGAGTGGGCGTGGATTTCTAAAAATGGGTTTGTCTGACGGGGTCATGGAGGGGCTGTCAGCTCATTGTCCTGGTTTAGCCTCCCAGAAATTTGGTATCCATAGTCTGGAAAAGAAGAGAGGTACGTCTGGAGTGTAAAGAAAAGTGTATTTGAGGCTGGAGTGCTATTTCTATTCCTCTGGCTCAGAGAGCTGGACTCTTAAACTGTTCAAAAGGAATTTGTTGCCATTTGAGCACAGGTGTCTGAGACAAAATTGCTAGGAATTTTGTGGAAAGACAGGTTAAGCAATGCGGAAGTTTGGAAGAGAACATGAAAGGTAAGCGCTGTAGATATGATACATCAAAAAAGGTTGTACTGGAGTAGGATATGTGGGGAGGACGGGGGAGGGCCGGTTACCAAGACATGCATTGGAATGGTCTCTACAAGAGCAGATGGTGTTAGACTATTCGGCATCTTGCGGGTAGTGTGTTTACTGCACAACAGCTGCAGGATGAGCCAGACTGTAAAGAGCATTGGTGAAATCTGGTTTCCATAATGGCTTTGGTATGATGACATCTTGATCTTGATTTGGTATACGTGTGTCTCGTCTGTCAGGTAAGCTTCCCGCCATACCTGCTGGAGCTGCTGCTCTTTGCGCCGGTGGATGAGGCGCGCAGCTCGGCTCGGCTGGGCCGTGGCGTTGCTCTGCTCACCCTGCCCAAAAAGGAGCCGGCACCATGGCCCCAGCTCATGTCATCGCTCCAAGGTGCCACAGCTACTGCCTATAGCGCTCATAGCAGCGTCACCACACGGCATCATGTATCTTACACCTCTTTTGCCACTGAGCCGTGCCGTGCCAGCCTGGCGTGGCTCAGGAGGCGCCAGGTTGTTTTTCCACTGCAGAGCCATGCCCATTGGAATCACACGCAATGAACAAGTCAAGCATGTAGATGACGCAGTGATTCCTTGTCCTTGCATGTCCTGACATGGCATCACTGCATCAATAGCCCTGCTTGACCCCAAGCTAGATGCAGTGGACTTGTGAAGTCAGCATAACGTGGCTTGGTTCTGGCTTGGCACAGCAAATAGCCAGAGGAAAACCACCCATACTGTGAGGGCCCCACGCTGGCTCAGCTCGGATGTGTCAGTGGAAAAAAATGTACATGATAGTACCATTACAGTGGTGGCCTGTAATCCAGCACTATGGAGGCGAGGGTTGGTGGATTGCCTAAATGTTGTGAAACTCCCTTCCTGTGGGGGTCGAAGTTACTATACCCTGGCAGTACAGCAAAAATGTGGACTCCTCCTCTTCCATCTGTATGGGGTAGAGTGTTTTCCTCTCACACGCGTGGGTTTTCTCCGGGTGCTCCAGTTTACTCCCACACTCATTAATTGGCCGATGACACCTTAATATAGAGAGCTTAGGCAATGGTTGCCACCGGCTCGCTACGTCGTTGTTGCCTTCATGCTTGGTTGTTGTTCGCTGCGCCTCCGAGTTGTTCTCTCACTTTGAGAGTGAACAAATACTGGGCACATTACAAATTTTAATAATATTTATATATTTCCAGCTGGATGAATTTTCAGAGTTGAAAGTTTATTGATGTATCCGCGGCTCCATTAAAATTCAGAGCGTGTGCATGCGCTTGTATCGACTGTGTTGACGGGACGCCTGCGTGGGTGTGTGCACCAGCGGACAAGGCGGCGATGCGGCGGGCACACGAGGAGGCGCTGGCCAGGGCGCAGGAGAAGGCTCGAGCCGAGGCCGAGGCACGGGCGGTGCGCAAGCGCGAGGAGGAGAAGTTCGCTCTGCAGACCATGATGCAGGTGACGCGTTACGATGCGCTCGTTTATTATCGCGTCCTTCCAGATGCTCACGTGTTTTTACCGAATTCTACGGATTATAACATGCTGCAGCAATTACGATGTACTGGCAGATCCAAGGGGTGGGCGATGAGGGCGATAGGCTTCCCCAAGAGACCCTCAAAATGTGTTGTTGTATTGATATTTCACAGAGAAAATACATTAATTGCTTATTTTTGGACCAACCCCTACCACTTGGAAAGTTTCTAGATCTGCCTCTGGTATGACGCACCCCAATCAACATTTTCTCAATAAGCGCGATGTTTGAAGAAAGCAGGAAACAAGGGTGTAAAATATAAAGTTCTGAAACATACCTTGAACGCTGGGAACAGGAAGTGCATCTTATAATTCGGAGAATACGGTAACGGTGGAAGTGGCTGTGTGGTGGTCGAGAAGTTGCTGACTGCCTGGTGCTGAGAAAGTTATTCAAATTGTTTCACACGTGTAAGGGTGGAAATGGCAATGATGGCAGCATAGGTCACCTACCGGATTAAGAGATGCACCTGTACTTTAAAATGCAGGGGAAGAACAAGTCAAGCATGTAGATGACGCATTTTAACCTTCAGAATGTGTTAGACCCTCATAGTTTGTCTACATTGCGTGCTACTAATGACCGCAAGTCACAAGGGCTTCTCGCAGTTGCAGTGTTATTGATCACGAGTCCCGTGTTGTGACAACTTTGCCATACCACCACCACCGCCGCCGCCTGTGGAGAACAGATCGAGGAGGACAAGCGGAAGAGGATAGAAGAGGAGAAGGAGAGGGAGCGCCAACACGCCACGGCGGAGCTCGAGAGGTGGAAGGAGCAGCAGGGCCGGCAGGAGATGGAGGAGAGAAGGAGAGTGGAAGAGGAAGAGGAGGAGAAGAAGAGGAGGGAGGAATGTGCGCGGCTGCGACAGCAAAATCGGGAGAAACAACAGCAGTTGCCAACAGGTGAACTAAACTAATCTTATTTTACCAGGTAAGGCCCACTGGGCTATAGATCTCTTTTTGAGAAGAGACCTGGCCATAAATGATAGCTCAACAAAGTGGCTTTTCACGTGGAAATTTTAAGCAGCCAAATACTCAAAAAGGCATGATTCTAAATGTGAAGGGAAAATCTGGAGGACGTGGAGAAAAAGCCACACACGACCACAAGGAGAGAAAACATGCAAACTCCAAATATATAGGTGTCAGGGTCGGGCTCAAATCCACGCCCTCCTGTATCTCAAGCAAGATAGTTAACATCTCACCACCGTGACGTGCCACATCTCAGGTGCCGGTGAGTGCGGCGCGGCGTTGCTAGGCGACCACACGTCAGGGTGTACAGTGGGCGGGTGTAATGCTGACAAGCCACCAGCTGCTGTCCTGTTTCACCTGAGGGTTCGCCACCTTGACGCGCTGATGAGCGTCTGTTCACAAAGCGGCAGGTCTACGACGGAAGACATAACCAGCAAAACAAACAGCTCTTGTCTTGTTGATACAGTCAACTCTTGATTATCTGGGGAAGTGGGTGAGAAAGAGAATAGGTTAGGGTTAGGATAATGGTAAAAACACAGACAATGGTAACATACTAATTAATCTATTAAACACATAGAATGCATAATTCACAATTTCTTTCTTGGTTTTCCCAAATTTGTGTCTTTAAGACCCTCCACCACCTAACAGTCAGGCAAACTAATTTGTCATGTATACAAGAGTGTAACTACACACCGATTATAATCAATGTTTCAACTCACTCAATGGTGGATTGAAAAACAATAGATCCATCTAAGTGTTAAATTTGGTTATGAGAATCGTCTTAACCACAACAATCTAATCAGATAATCACGTGGCCTGTCTCAAAAATCGACTCTGAACCATAAGATTGGCAGCTAGAACCTACATTTTTGCAGAATGCGTCACATCTGTATTGCTTCTTAAAGCAATCGGATTACTTGCTGGTCACGTGAGCGCTGACCTCCAACAAGTGGGGAGCGGCTAGTAGACCAGCATGCTTGTAAATGTATTTTATTATTTATTTTAAATCTTATTATCTGTTCGCAATGACAGTTTATCCATACTCGCGTGCTGTTTGCGTGGTGCACCACCATAGCACGCTGGTAATATATCAGAGTGACGTGACCAGCGTGCTGATTACGTGCTTTTTCAGCAGCCACACATCCGCTCTGTGATTCCCAGCAGGTGGGGGGCGCCCCCCAAAAAAGGAGAAGGAGTTGCCGCCCCCCCGGCAGGCGGCCGCCATCGGAGTTCACTTCAGTCCGCGCGTGTTCCCCACGGCGTTGCGAGAATCGCGCGTCCCCGAGGAGGAGCAGGTGAGAGCGCCTGGGCCATCGCTAACGCCTCGACTCTCCATTCGCCATCGCTGAGGGAGGGTGCGCACGTGAGACGACGCGCGTGTGTGTGTGGTGCTGGCCACCCACCCCCTCGTGTGCCGTGCCGGGATTCATAGGTGCTCACTAACAGCACTTGCCCCAACAATGTGTTTTGTGAGTGTGGGGAGCGGGAGAGTAATAGTGTGCTGCGCTACGACCCTGGTAACCTGAGTTCGACTCCTGCTCATGGCCAACTTTGGTGACCGGTTTTGGGCCTCCCCAAGGTCGACTCATCCTTGAGTACCTGGTGCAATGTGTAATCATCCGAACTGGGGAGACAAAGGCAACTAGGTGTGGTGCTGGCCACGCGCCCCCACCTCTCCGTTGTGTGCCGTTCTGGCCTTAATAGGTGCTCGCTAACAGCGCTTACTCCCAACAATCTGTTAAAGGTTTTATGTTTTGTGTTTGTATGTACGTCTCTGTGCTCACCCGCGTGTCGCCCCCAGTGGTTGCAGCGGCAGGCGGAGGCCCGGAATATATGTGACCTCAATGACCCTGAGCTCTCGGGGGAGGAGAAGGATCCACAGTGGCTCAAGGAAAAGGGCGGGTGGGTTGCTCCTGTGGACACCTGCACCCTCACGCACAGCAGTAGTTGCGCTATCAGCTCCACCCTCACACACACACACCTCTACTCTTACACACAGCTCCACTCGAACACAGCGATATCTCTGTTGGCTTCATGCAGTTCCACGCAGCTCCACCCTCACACAGCAGCGGCTCCCACGTGAGCCCGACTCTTAACGAGCGAGCGACGCCCATCCTGACAGGAAGCTGTTTGCGGCGGGCAATTACCTGGCTGCGGTGAATGCGTACGACCTGGCGATTCGGCTGAGTGGTGGCGATCCGGCGCTGCACCTGAACCGCGCCGCGTGCCACCTCAAGCTCCGCAACCTGCACAAGGCCCTGCACGATAGCTCCAGGGTACGTTAGCTCACTCACCCTCGCGTCCACCTGCCCGCCAGCCCGCCCGCCCGTCCATCCACCAGCCCGCCTGAGAACCTGCCTGCCAGTCAGCTCACCAGCTTTCCCTCAACAATTGGCACCTGTCCACAACATTAATACAAAGTTCCCCTGTATAGCCTTCAACAGAATGCTGAGGCAAGTGCTGTTAGCGAGCACCTATGAAGGCGAGCATGGCACACGAGGAGGTGGGTAGTCAGCACCATGCCCAGCCGCCTTCGTCTCCCAAGTGGCGATGTTTAATTTGGCAAATGTGAACCATGATGTTGGCACACAATGACCTACTCTTTTGGAATCTTGTCAAGGGATCTTTAACGTCTTTGAGTTTTACTTATTTTCTACTTACTATAAAGAAAACTGCGAATATATTACGGTTAATGCATCTGCAGTAATAACCAGGGCAGCTTGCTGGATTCCAATGGCGAACCTTTGCAACAGGCGGTAAAGGCGCTCGGACTGGGCCACGTTGTCACCGCCCCGTGACTGATGGGCCACGACCAATCGAGCACATCTGCTCCAGCTGTAGCTTCCTCAATGCATTGGTGCTGTGTGTTCCGTGCTTTCTTGCTGGTTGGAAGTTTTTCATTGATACATGTACAGCCCTTCTGGTAATCCACAGCTGGATGGGGGCTGTGTGGGTTGTCTTGGAGGGGTGGGGTTCGCTCGCCATGCTTCATCACATTGGTCAGTGCGGATCCGTGGCGGCGGGGAGCTTAAGAGGTCCATTTCCCATGGCCTGGCGCTACTGGCGATGTTGTAGCAGTCGCTTGTGGCCCTGGTGTCCTCTTGCATTTTCATCCTCATCGGTGCTGGTTTTTTAATGCCAACTAAAAGTACAAATTTTTATTATTCTCTTAGCACTGTCCATCAATCTGTAACGAGGGGGCACCATAATTCTTGTCCAAAAAACTGTAAAAATAGTAATTTAGTATTCACTTGTGTTGCTATTAGGGACATAGCCTAGACAAAACCAGTCAAATTGATCAGATGACCAGAGCAGGTATTGGAGCCCAGCTGTCTTATCGCAAGTGCTACTGTTATTATTGCAAATTAAATACTTCCCGGGGACAAACGCGCATTGTAAAGCGTTTAACAGAATCCGTGTGTGATTTTTTTCTTCATTTGTTTTATTCCTGCCCAGGCGCTGGAGCTGCTGACGCCGCCAGTCCCAGCGAACCGCGCGTCGCGGGTAAAGGCGCACGTGCGGCGTGGCACGGCGCTCTGCCAGCTCGAGATGTTCGTCGAGGGTGAGTGGAGCCGGGCCCAGCGGCACGGCAAGGATTCATTTCTCCCCGGGTCTCTCTGTGTCGATTCTGTCGCGCAGCGGTCTAACGGTTGGCACGGTCGACTTGCAATCCAGAGGTCACCGGTACAATTCGATCTCTGGGCGCAGCAGTTGAAAGAGTGGTGGCAAGTTTCTCAATCCCCCTCCCACCACTGTCCACCCAGCAGTTTAAATGGAGACACTGCAAATCCATCGATTGGCAGGTTGTGTGTGGTGGGTAAGTTGTGGGTACTCTCACCTCTTCCAACATGTCTGGCTAGTGTGGAAGAGTCGGCCAATACCCTCTCTAGAGCTCCCCATAGTGGAGGTTCGTCTACCAGCAGTGGCATAAGCAGGGCTGCACCTTTACCTTTTACTACCTTTACATGCCTACAAATTACGAATCTTCCCGCAAGTTGCAACCTGTCCGTCTGGATGACTACCCATCATCGATGTGTGCAGGACTCATGGACTATGAGGCGGCTCTCAAGCTCGACCCCAATAATGTGGTGCTGAGGGAGGATGCTCGCAAGATCCGGGACATCGTACAGGGCTCACGCGGAGAGGAGACGCGGTGATGCCGGCACCACTCCCGGGGTTTATGCTACGTGGCCTGTCCTGACGTATCATCATCACTTCATATTTATAGAGTGCCTCCGTTTCAGTGCATCTCGCGACTGAGAGTCCCGAATGTTCTGGGGATGAGTGTCGCTCCACAGCTGAGGAGGCACCTGGCTGCTGCTGAAGGCTCTGTCTCCCATTGAGCGCATGTATGTCCCAGGCACACTCAAGTACGGCACAAGGTGAACGCAGCACCGGTCTGCAAGTGGCTATTAGTCTATCAGAAGGAGGCGATGCTACTATGTTGCCTATTGTCAATTAAGTAATTGCAATGTTTTTTTTAAATCAAATGTGACACATTTGGATCGTGATACTGCCACGATCTGAATTGAAAACGTAGTTCCATGTATAGCCAGCTTATAAATCCACTGCTGGATGAAGGCCTTCTCTCCAAGCCGTTGCCATCTCTTACATGGTCCTGCGATGTAACAATCCACCTGGCACCAGCACAGGAGTTGTTTTCATCTCTGTCGTTCCCGTTTGGATGCCACTCCGTCGTTTCTCTCAACCATCTGCTACCATCATCATGATGTACAAGCCCTTTTTGTTAATCCACTGCTGAGTGGGGGGCCTGCATGCATGGGTTGTCGGGATTATTTAACCCTACTTCACGCTGGCCGGTGCAGGTTCAGCCTGTTGGTGACCGTGGGTTTATGCTATGTTCTACAGTTGTGGTGAAGAACTCAATTCCATTAATATTCCCTATAAAAGTAAAACCCTAATGTGCGCCGTGGTCATCACACGCTACGGCTCTTATACTGTATGTGACGATTTCAACTGGCGTGCCTCGTGGGCTGGTGTCAACGTCCTCTTTGTGTAACTTATTATTAAAATACACATTTCAAGTTTAAAAATATATTCTACGCTGGTGGTTTTAATGACAAGTGTTTATTAAAGTGAAAGTCACGCGACACGGCATGTTACGGAAGCGTGGCAGAGTACGCAGCTGTTCAGTCACTCATCGGCCACGGCGGCGATTCCCGCTGGCACAACACCTCGCCATCGCACCCGGGCAAATCTTGGAAACGCCAGTATAAATAGCGCACCCAATAAAAACAAGTGGCAGATCTGTAAACAGCGTTTCATAACAAAGACATTAATCACCCGGACGCATATAACGTGTAACGTGCCTTATTTTCCCAAATAAGTTGTGCCTCGTGATGGCGGTGGAGAGGAGAGGACAGCCCTGTCACTCCCAGCTGAGATTCTCATCCCGGAGAAGCCACTGTAGTGTTTGTTATAACAAATGGCCTGACCGGGCAAAGAGGTTTAAAGCTGGGGATAGAAACCCGGTGTGAGCTCTGCCTCATGCTGTAGTCGCAATCACTCCACACCTCCCCATGACAATAACAAGCCTCGAATGGAGAGAGGAGAACGATGAGGCATTTGTGCCACGTGGTGATCTGGCCTCAGAACCCAGATTCTTATAGTTTGGTTCAGAGGAGACCGTGCCTGAAGGTGACCTGGCCTCCGTAAACCGGTTTCCCTTTCTTTATGCGGGTTCAGTTTGTGTGATTTCGCGTATATGCGGCTAACCTATTTCTACCCAAAATTCGCGATGTGGTTTTAATTCACTCACATGTGGACATGCGATCGGGCTTGAGACAACATTGTGTGTGTACTGTGTGCCCTTATTGGCAGGCAGCTGTCTCGTGCCTTTTTGCGCCCTTTATTTGGACCGCATCTACTACCGCATAAAGCGAGGGAAACCTGCACTCTACAACGGAGCTGTCGCGTGGCAATACCGAACGGGCCCAATGTGGATCAGGAGGCACCAGGTTCTGCCACTGCAGAAACTGAGCTGTGCCACTGAATGAGTCTCGTTGCCAGTGCACTGTTGACGAACCCACCGTATAACGACATTTATTAACTTTGTCCCTGGCCATGCTTGTCCCCGAGCCTGACAATTTTTTTTTGTGAATTCAGAATTTCATGGCTTTGTTTTGGCTCGGCATGGCAAATCACATAAAACCACCCATGCTGTGAGGACCCCATGCTTACGTGGCTTGGATGTTCCAATGGAAAAAAATTGATAATGGTGACCAGGCCTTATGGTGGTGTTTTGCCCTGGCCGAGTTCCAGGTTAGCTCAGCCTCAAGCTGGTTGAAAAAAACACTTTTAGTTCACAATCACCGGTCTTATCTTTTAGGGTTGTGGATATACAATGCTATTTTTAGTTGCCCTGAGTTTTTGTAAATATCAAACTCGCGTGAAGAATATTCCAGAGGTCAACCGTCTCAAATGAGTGTATGTCACAGATAACATTTGAGTTATATTTGTGCATTACAGTTCTATGTTGTCTAAACCACTGGATTTCATGGCATAGCATGAACGAATGATTCATATTGACTTAGTGTTGAAAATTACCATATAATCGATTTATAATTATTTTTTTTAATTCAGATGAGTATTATATTCCTTACAGTTTGCAGCATAAACACTTATCTCTCAGTGAACTCCATTGGTGCATTTGATAAAATCACAACAGTGGTACTGAAAATATCTTTGCAAAGCATGGTGCATGCAAGATGAGAACATTATGATCCAGAAGTGGATTGCCAAAACGGGCTGCAAAAGTACTAAACATGGGATAAGCTTGGTTAGTGCATGGATGGACGACCACCATGCATGATGTGTTATATGCACTGCCCACTACGTAGCACAGCAGCCGCCTACATCACCGATGATGCATGGTGGTAGCCCATCCCAGCACTAAGCTTCGGAGCTATGTGGTGGGCAGCAGAGCGCGGTTGCCCTGTACTCGTATGTATAAGTTACGGGAAAAAAAGTTACCAAAAGAGTTTTATGCAACCAGCCACTAGCCCCAAGACCAGGCACAAGCTGACCCAAACACAAAGTTATCCGACCCCATGACTAGGCTTGCCACCTGTCTGGGTGAAACCCAGACAGTCTGGTAATTGGCATTTGTATTACAGTATACTGTACAGTTTGGATAGACTTAGGCTGACTGAGACATGTCTGAATTTATTTCGTGGAAAAGGTGGTGCCCCTACTCATGACCCGGTCCCACATCGCCCAACCCCTGGCCCCAGGAGGCCTCAGAGCGTGTGCTGGAGGTTGGGGTGGTCGATGACGCGGCTGCGGTCCAGGGTCGTGTTGAGGGCCCGGTCGCGGGGCATCCCGCACTCCCCAAGGTGCCGCGAGAAGCTTTGCGACGCGGGGCAGTGGACACACGGCGCCGCCTCGGGCCCGGGGCTCAGGGCGCCGTAGTCGTGCGCCGTGGTGCGGTAGAGCGAGGAGGCGGGCGGCAAGGCCCCGGCGCGCACCGTGAACACCGGGTTGCCCGGGCTCGGGCTGCCGAGGCCCGGCCCGGCCGGCCCCGTGCCCGCGTCTGACATCATCACGGCCTGCAGACCGAGACGCGGCAGCCGTGCTCATGGGGACCGGCGGGCAGAAGAAGGCGGTTGAACAACACGGACGTTGAGGAGAAACGCCTCATTCGAGACCCTCACGTCATCATCATCGTCGCACCTCCTGGCTTTGACATTCCTCCTCACAGACACTGGTGGTGTGACCATGAACCGCACCATACCATCAACAACGACAGGCTGACGCGCAACATCTTCATGGGTTGAATACATGAAAGATAAACCAGGCGATTGTGGACATGCAGCCCCGAGCTATGGACCATGAAGTAAACCCATATAAATTTCTTGATATGTAAATTCCTTTGTCAAGGCGCCCTTCCCCCTCCAACCCAGCTTAAATATACGCTGCCAAGCCTGGTGGTGCTCATTCAGACGCTGTCTTTCCGACAGACCTGTTCTTCACCTGAGGACGGCTGCTTGCGTTGTGGCCGAAACGTGAGAATTATTTTATTATGTTTTATTATTATTATTTTATTATTTCCTTTCTACGTGAATTTACCGAAAGAACCAAGAAGATAAACCCATATAGACACGCGGATATACAGGGTGCTTAAAAAAGATGGACCCAATTTCAAAGCAGTATATTTCACGATGGCAACATGTTACAGTTACACTAAAAGTTACAAACGCTTTAATGAGTTATCAAGTTTTACTAACCATTTTATAAATGCTATATGTGCCTGCTGTACGGACAACATCGAGACGATAGTTGAATTCGTTCCAAACGCCTCTCTTCTCACGTTTTCCTCTGAGGTGCGTGCTCGCCCCGTGCTCTTCCCCTTACATCAACAGCAGCCTGCTTCCTCAAATTGTCGGTACCAACGACGAATGCTCTGACATTGGCGGATCAATGCCAACGCCGTTGAAACGCACGCTGCACCGCAATTACGGATTCAGTCTTGCTGAACTGCAGAAGACAAAACGCCCCTTGTGTTGTGGGGGTCACCATCTCGCGAATGACTGAGGCTAGGGGCTGTTTGTGCGCTGGGAGAGGCATCTAGCGGTCATCATTTGAAGCTCGATACCCCGCCCTGTCAAGTGGTAAGAGTTTCATTCATGGGCAGTTCGTGTTGCAGAGATATAGCGATTTCAAATCGGGTCCATCTCTTTGAAACACCCTGTATACAGAGACTCAGAGATAAACAGAGATACGTTAAAGACAAGCCAGTCGTGATATTGTGGCCATGTTACCCAAACTACGGGTTACCATATGGTAAATCACAAGTCGGCGCTTCTTCAGCGGATTAAAATTAAAACCACAACTCTCTCCTGAAGCCCTCTTCTCGTCGTCGCGAACAGACCTCGACGTTGGCATTTAGCTCCTGTGCACAATGCTGCCATCACGCGCACGAACAGAATCCGATCATCACCAGCATCATCATCATTGTCACGTTACATCAATCAACCGCTGCTTAATTAAACCTTTTGGAAATCTGTAAAAAAAAAAGCTTTATAGCTCTTCCTCCAGTAATATTCTGATTCTGAATTAGCTTCCGAGGCCGGGCGCCTTCCCCGGAGATTTGGTCACACGCGAAAGCTTACACCGCGATGGCCTCAATCTGTGTTAACGTTATAAGGTTTATAGCAGAAACAATACCCACAGTTATCGAGGTAGATGGTAGTGGATCCTCTTAACGACGGTCCGTATCGTAGGCCTCGTACGGGTGTCCACCGGGCGGGGTCACGTGACTCTCTCTGTTTACATTTCGGTTGCCGTGGCGACGGGGTGAGGTGGGTGGGGGGGGCTCGCCCAGTGGTGACCTCATCGCGACCACGTGACCCGCGCTCCGCTCATCACGTGACTTGCAGCCTTAGCGGGAGACGAGGTTGAGGAGGAGGAGGTTGAGGAGGAGGTTGATGAGACGCGGAGAAGACGACGAGGAGGAGGAGACTCGAACCGAGCTCAGTGGCGCGGCGGCGTCCACAATCCATCCCACCGCTCCACGAAGGTGGTCAACTCCGTTACCGACTCGCCCCCACCACCGCGACCCACACCCTGCTCGGTCTGCCTCTGCCTGCGGGCATCGGTGAGGGTGCGCCGGTACAGCGGCCAGGCAAGCGTTGGGGGCCCGCGCGCGACCAGGCCGAGGTAATTTGCATTCTCAAGTAAACAAAGCGGGCGCTTCAGGGTTGATGCGCGCACACACAGACACGGCTAGGCGTGTACAGACAAAGACAGACAGACAAAGATCCTACTCCAGTCGTTAACATACTTTGAGCAAGTGATGTTCGCGAGAACCTATTAAGGCCGTACATAAACAAACAGACACGTGTATACACATTGATACACACAGCACACGGATACAAATACACGTTAACACACAATTTAGACAAGTACGTCGACACAACACAGACACACGCACTCGTACTGTACTCGAGTTGTGAGTTCCATGTCGATCCCGACTCAGGTTCGTCTGCCGCCGCCGCCGCCGCGATGTCGAATTCGGAGAGCGACAGCGACTCGAGCGGGTGGACTCTGCTGAGCCGCGAGGTGAGGGGGACCCCCTCGTGGGGTGGAGACCCGCGTGTTGATGGGAGCCCGCTGGTGTGAGGGGACCAGAGGGGTTTAGGGCACCCGTGCGGCAAAGGGGTGAGGGGATTCGCGATGAGATCCGTGGTTTTGAGGGGATTTTTGTGATGGGGGGGCGTGGTGCGGGGTGCGGGGTGAGGGACCCTGCGTCGTGGTGGTGGTGGTGAGGGGACCCGTGTGTGGTTTGGTGAGGGGACCCGTGTGGTGAGGGACCCGTGCGGTGAGGGACTCCGCGTCGTGGTGAGGTGACCGGTGTGGTGAGGGACCCGTGTGGGGTTTGGTGAGGTGACCGGTGTGGTGAGGGACCCGTGTGGGGTGTGGTGAGGGACCCGTGTGGTGAGGGACCCGTGTGGTGAGGACCCCTGTCGAGGTGAGGGGGACCTGGGCCCTCGTCTCGGCGTTAGCACCCCCCCCTCCCCAAACCGCTGGCCCCGGTTGCGCGTTGGCACAGCCTCCTTACGCAATGGCCAGATTTACACAACAGAGCTGGCACCGCGCGGGGCTCGTGTTTACTCGCTGGGGGGGGGGGAGTAAGGGCGAGCGGGCGAGAGGCAGAGACACTGACCCGTGCTCTCCCGCGTGGCCGCGGCGTGCAGGGCCTGGACGAGGAGTGCGTGGGCGCGAAGCAGAGACGTCAACTCGGGCACTCGGACTCCGAGGAGGATGGAGCTGAGACGGTGCCGGCCCACGTCGCGCGGAGCCAAGGCAACGGTGGGCAAAGCGACGCGGGTAGCGCGACAACTCTCCCCTTCCTTCTGCCCCGTAGGTAAAGGGCTACGATCTTTTTGGTTCTTTCGGTAAAGTCACGTAGAAGGGAAATAATGAAATAATAAAAATAAAAATAATAAAATAATTCTCACGATGTTTCGGCCACAACGCAAGCAGCCGTCCTCAGGTGAAAAACAGGTCTGTCGGAAAGACAGCGTCTGACAGACCTGTTCTTCACCTGAGGACGGCTGGCTGCTTGCGTTGTGGCCGAAACGTCGTGAGAATTATTTTATAATGTTTTATTTTTTATTATTTTATTATTTCCCTTCTACGTGACTTTACCGAAAGAACCAAGAAGATGAATCCCTGCAGTCACGAAAGCTTTAAATCGAAAAAAAGGACTAAGAGTTAAGGCACTGGATGGGGCATCTACGGCCCATTTGCCAAAATTGGTCTGTGACTTCATTTTACCGTGGCCTGCAGCCACATGAGATCGTCCACTTTGAAAAGGCCTGGAAGCCATAAGCATTTTAGCCGTACTCATTGTGTACTGGAGGGGAATATTTTTTATGTGGCAACAATAGTGATTCTTATTTTAGCACGCTCAAGTCACTGCTGTCACTTCAAGGGCCTCTTGTACTGAAATAAGTGGCCGAGAGGTGTGTGCTAATGTGTGGCCCCCCGCCAAAAGGCATTTTAGAGTTGTGTTTGGATATTGTTCAGCTAAACTTTCCCATGTCGGGTTTTGGGGGTTAACCGCTCAGGGTTAGGCACATGACTATATATTTATTCCTTGTTTAAAATACATTCTTGGACTCATGATAACAGTATAGAATTGTGCATCTAAGAATCAAATATGTATGGTTTATTAATGTGATATGAAAATAATATGGATGATTTATCAATGTGATATTAAAATAATATGTTACATTTAGGCAAATGCAGTGAACAAAATCGTCATAAGAATAAGACGAAACATTTTTAAATCAATTCGTAACTGAATCGTGATAATTAATCTAATCGCTGGGTGGGTGGTAGATTGTTAGAATGTTCAGAGCTATGATTATAAGGGTCAGGGTTATTAGCGTTTGGGGTTACCAGAGTTGGGGGTTGAGGGTTAGAGTAATGTGGGTAGAATGATAACTTGTAGGAGTAAACTTTTAATCATACGTGTTATGGCTAAGGTTGGGAGTTGTAACAGCAGAATTGTGTTTGGTGTATATAATGTTAGGGTTATTATGAATGTTTATACTTGTGGTTTATGTTCGGATTTTTATAAATGTATTATGAAGATGACGAGAGTGTAAGTGGCTACGATTAATGTTAGGTTTGGTCATGTAATGTAACTGTCATTGAGGGCAGAGTTACAGTTGCTCAGGTCATCATCATCATCGTCATTTATTATTTATGTTGTCGCGCGTGACACGCGTGTGGCAGGTTTCAAAGTGCTAAAAGGGATTTGACATTGAAACCCCACACGTGGGTAACAAAAGAAATACGCACAGAGAGATGAACATCAATAACTTAGACGACCTAACCGATGGTATTTCACTCAAGACAGTCGAGCCACTGTTACTACTGCAGCACGGTCGTAACAATTGTGTCTCACGGCGTTTTGCTGCGTGGAGTTTGCGCGTTTTCCCCCTCCCATTCTGCGTAGGTTTGCTCCGGGTTTCTCAGGGTTGTGGTTTTGTAGGTTCATGCTCAGCTGTCCCTCTGCTGCGGCCGCCCTCCACACTCGGAGTGATCGAGGAGTTTGTGTCTCGCAGGGTTCCTGGAAGGGAAACTCCGGGAGGCGTTGGATGCTGGGGGCGAGGGCTGCGAGAGGGTGGGGGAAACCGGACTCCCCGACGAGGCCACGTGCACGGTGAGTAGCAGCAGCAGCGGCAGCGGTGGTGGTGGTGGGGAAATGGGTGGGGAATCCGAGCAGAGGCTGTCACTGACGATTCACAATCCAATCGCTCAGAGCGGGATTATCCAAAACGTAAGGGGTCGCTGACCCAAGCTGGCACGAGCTGGCTGGGCACTGCCACCTTTGCCTCGATCGATCAAGAAGACTGGCCTGTGCATGCTAGATTGGGGCTTCACAGATGTGGCTTGTGGGCATTCATACAGTGGCATCATCAATCCACTGCTGGATAATGGCCTCCCCATGTAATGTTCGTGTTGGGGCTTATTTGATCATACTTGGTTAAGTATGGGTTGGTGAGAGGGCCAGAATGGGTTCAGATAGAGCACCTCCTTGCCTGTGACGTTAGCCGCGGTTGGCAGCTGATGCAGCGGAACAAACATAAACGTGAGGTCACGGCTTCACCAGCACGGTGCGGCCCAAACGCACAAACAGCTCTCCATGTAAAAGCTCATCGTGCTTTGTCGTCGGGGATCATGGGTAATGTTTACTGTAAATGTACAGACTTCACTTCCGGCTCGCCATGATTAAAATGTTTTACGCCGAGAATACATAGTAGATTACATGAGCAGCCTCCTGAAAAAGCGCCCTGAGACTCAACGAAGTTTCCATTGGTAAATCAAGAATGTTGTTTGATTTTTATTATTATGACATGCATTTGAAATAGCATCGAGTTCTTTGTTGTTTACCATGAGCTTTTTGTGTTTAGTTGTTGTCCTTCCCCCGCACCTCTAATTCGAATGGTTGGCTACGTATGGTGCGAAAGAAGTTCAACTTACATACTTCCACACATACATAAACGTAAACGGTTTGGACAGCAGCGTTTGACACGTTGCATTCATGTCATGGTGGTGAACAAAAACAGGTGGAGCGGCCACCCGGGCCTGAAGAGGTGAAGGAAGATGTGAATGCGGAGGTGGGAGATGAGGATAAGGAGGAGGTGAGAGATGAGGAAGATGAGGTGAACAAGACGAACGAGAAGGTGGGCAAGGCAAGTGAGCCAATGGGTGAGGAGGTTGAGATAGTGGACGAAAATATGGGCAACGTGAGCGGAAAGGTGAAGTTGGGCGAGGAGCTGAGTGTGGAAGTGAGCGAGAAGATGATGGAGGAAGAGGAGGTGAGCGAGGTGGTGAGTGAGGTATTGAGCGGGAGCGTGAGCAAGAAGGTGAACAAGGAGGTGAAAGGGGAGGGGAGCGAGAACATGGGCAAGGAGGCGAGGGGGGAGATCAGCAAGGTAGTTAGCGAGAAGGTGAGAGGGGAGGTGAGTGAGGAGTTGAGTGAGGAGTTGAGTGGTGACGTGCAGGCGAAGGTGATTGAGGTGAGCGAAAAGATGGAGGAAGTGAAAATGCAGCGAAGCGAGGTGGTAATGGAGGAGGTGAGAGGGGAGATGTACAAGGACATGATGGAGGAGATGGGTGAGGAGATGATGGAGGTGAGCGAGGAGGTGAGTGGGAGCGATGACTCCGACCTCTTCACGCTGGATCCCTCTGCGCTCGACGAGATTCCGGATCCTCTTGCTCCCTCTGAGGCGTCCGTGGAGATGCCCGATTCTGCGGCAGCCCTGGAGGACCCCCCTCATCTCCCCTCCACCCACTCTGAGGCATCCGTGGAGCCCGTCACGTGGGCGGATGGCGAGGACACCTTCGCGGGGTCTTTGAGCATCGGCGGCCGCTTCCCGTTCCCCCTGGGGCGCGAGCGAGGTGGGTTGAGCTCCTCAGCGGTCGCAACGGGGACCTGCAGCGTCTGATCCACTCATGTGGGAGACATGTGACCAATACGGACGAGACGAATGACCAACACAGACGCGCTCACGACACGTGCGTCCAATCGCACGTGCAAACACTCGTGTTTTGGGCTCGCGTTTGTTGTGCGTAATGGGTCAATGTCACCGCTACGGCCACAAGAGCTGTCGCTATTCACCATCCAGAGTTGCAGAAATTCGAAAATCGTTCCACCTGCGCTATCTGCTCTGCTGTTGCGATGAGGGCGGTGATCCCGCCACTGTAATGAGGATAACGAGAGTTGATGGAGCCGAGCGATGATGGTTCCCCTTGCGTTTCCTGCAGCCCCGTTGGGCGCCGGCTCCAGCACCGACGAAGACCAGGAGAAGCTCATTCGATGTGATGATGACGAAATCAGGAGTGGCCCGACGGCGCCCAGGCTGCGCCGACGCCTCGCCCGCCGGCAACTCTCCACCACGCTGGCCGACGGCACCGTGCCTGCAACGGGGGGCACCGTGCCTGGCACGGGTGTGCCGGTGACGGTGCTGGTGCCCGCACTCGCGCTGGCGCTCATCGTGGCGCTGGGCCTTGTGATAGCGAGCAACCACGGTGAGCGGCACAATCCCCCACCACCCAGACCCCAACCACACACTCCCCGATCATCCACACTGGCCAACCCTAGGTGTGCTCAGCCTAATATGAGTTTCTGTGGGTTTCAGTCAGTGTCAGGTTACTCAGGAGTGAGGTGAATTTGGCAACATCCTCCTCTCGGTCCACTCAGCCTGAAATGATCACCGGTCGAGGAGGCCGAGGCTCTTTTTGTTTACAAGTTAACTCGGTGATGCCCTCGCACTGCAGACTGGGTCATGTGACCATCACGGTCATGTGACCGCCGGCGCCGGGACGTGTAAATATTGACAGCGCCGGGGCTCGCGCGGTCTTGTGGTGTAAGTGGGGCAGGCACCGTGTGTGCAGACGGCATTGCTATTAATACCGTGGGGGTCACCCCCCCCCAACCACCTTCCTCTTCCCCCCCCCCACCCATCACCGCATGTGTTAATGGCCACACGTGGCCGTCTGGCCCCCCCAACCACCAGCTGCCGGGGATCAACATCAAGGGCAAAACCTACGGCCCATTCGCCCCTGGCCGTAGTAGTAACAGGCGACCACTAATAGAACAACGTGTCCCATGTGCTCTGAGTAAGTGCCGCCAGGTTTCCGCTTTTTTATAAATTTTATGGGAGTTTTTGTTTGTGCAGTCATTGGTAACCGGGCATTGATACACTTGAGTACCTGGTTAAATCACAACTCTGTCTGAGTCTCTGAATCTCTACATGAGTCTGTGGGTCTCTATGTGAGACCATGGGTGACTGGCCTGAGACGATCATCTCGCTACACTTGAGAACCCGGATTTGAACCCAGGATCTCAGCGGTGCCGGCTCGGTTTCCCGACATGGCCATTGTGAGCCCCCTACATGTGTGGCCGTGCGTGCGTGAGCAGTGGCGAGCGGGAGGCAGGGGGCGTTGGTGCAGCAGAACGAGCGTCTCAGGGCAGCCGAGCGCCAGCTGCAGGTGACGGTCAACTCGCACGCGCACACTCGCACATGTACACACATCATAGAGGTTTTTTGGGTTCGATCGCGTAAATATATAAATGTGTCGTTAAACCCGCCACCACCCGACACAGCCAACTAGTAAGGGTTGTCAAGTAAACAGAACATGCCAATTCGTCACTAGTACAGCACACCGGTGTGTTGGAGACACATTTATATATTTACGCGATCTAACCCAAAATACCTCTTAAGGATGATATTGGTCGCGAAAGCCAACGTGTAAAACTGACATGTACACACGTTTAGAAACATATATACACACGTGTATACTCACACAGGTGTGTTGAACTTCTTTCACACTGTATGTAGCCAACCGTGCTAATTGGAGGTACAGGTATAAACATGTGCATGTCTATACACACATGCATATGTTTATACATCTAAAGATCTCCCATATAGCCTTTTAACAGACTATTGAGGCAAGTGCTGTTCGCGAGCACTGTTGAAGGCCGACATGGCACACGAAGGGTGAGGTGGGCAGTACCACGCCCACACACATACACATTAATACTCACGCACACATGTGTACACGTAGACATGTAGACGTGTTCATATATGTCTCCCACACATGGACACGCACACACTCACAAGGTCACACAAGTGTGTATGCTCACACCTCGTTCTGCGGCGAGAAGGGATGG
Organism: Lampetra planeri; assembly: GCF_965212315.1. Taxonomy (NCBI): domain Eukaryota; kingdom Metazoa; phylum Chordata; class Hyperoartia; order Petromyzontiformes; family Petromyzontidae; genus Lampetra; species Lampetra planeri. Next base: position 1,217,049 of record NC_136159.1, read on the forward strand.
GAACGGCACCTTGTGTCCATGTGGGTGGGTGCTGATGACGTTGAGTGGTCTCTACGCGGAGCTGGCTGAGAGCCCCGGTTGACAGACCTAGCCCCACCACATGCCAGAACTCACGGTGCATGTGTGTACTTGTGTGCGTGCGTGTGTGTGTGTGTCCTCGTCTGCAGGCCGAGGCGACCGCCATGGCCGGGCGTTGGGAGGCAGAGCGTGGGTCCCTGTCCCAGGAGAACGCCGCGTTGCGAGCGACGCTGATCCAGCTACGCCAAGAGGCCGGGCGATCCACTGCGGCGGCGAGGCAGGAGGGCCCCGGGGCCGCCACCGCACAGGGGCAGGAGGCCGCACGGGCGGCGGCGCGGGAGCTGGCGGCCGAGGGCCGCCGGCTGCAGGCCGAGGTTCGCCGGCTCCACCGGGAGCTGCGGGAGGAGCGTGCGGCCTCCGCGGCCACCCGCGGAGAGCGCGACGCGGCGGCCGTGGCGCTGGAGGCCGAGGGGCGGCGCTCACACCTGTGGGAGCGGCTCTACGTGGAGGCGCGCGACGCGGCCACCGAGCACGGGAAGAGGAAGGAGGAGGAGGGGGAGGTGCGAGGGCCCGACCCCCGCCACCGGCTCTACGAGGACGCCAAGAACTCGACGAGGAAGCGCGCGGAGCGTGGGGCCGGGCAGGCGGAGTCCGACGCAAGCCGGGGCCGCGGCTGGGGAGGCCACGCGACCTCGGGGGCCGGGAGCGAGGCGAGGGCCGAGGCGCGGCAAGGGGACGGCCGGCGGGGGCAGGGGCAAGGTCAGGGGCAGGGCAGCAGGCGGAGAGGGGAAGAGCGGCTGAAGATGAAGGGGAGGGACTGGCGGGGCCCCGAGGAGTACGGGGCCCAGAGGGCGCATCCCCCACAGGGGCAGGGCCACAGCACGAAGCACACCGAGCAGCACAACCGGTGTCACGAGCAGCACAAGCAGCAGAGCTACAGGGCGTGGCACGGGAAGCCACGGCGCCACTGCGACCTGCACGTGGCCGAAGTGGAGATAGAGCTCGGGCCCCTGCCCTTTGGCCCTAAGTACTGACCCTGCATCTCGGACAATTGCCCCAGACCTCCCCATACCTCTCCCTGCCTCCTCTTGTTTGATGTGCTTCTCATAGTTTCCTTCGACCATATCCTGTTTCCCTGCCTTTCCTTGTCTCCCCTGGACTTTCAATGTCTTCCTCTATATTCTATAGCCTCTGTTTCTCCCTCTAATCCCCCCCTCTCTCTCCTGATCTCCATCTTTTGTTTGTTATTGAGAAGTCCGCTTGCTTCACAATGCACAGTTGGATCTATTGCGACACGCAATATAGTTTAACTCCCATCTGGATTGATAATCTCATGGCCACGATAGGGCTAAGGGGCACGATTCAGGTGACAGGTCAGAGTGTATGTTGGAGTTTATAGATTTGTATAGAGTTAATGACTGGGTCTGTTATAGTATTAGGGCATAGTATAGGTTAGGTCAGTGGCTAGGGACTGTGTTGGGTTCAAAAGATATGGTTATGAGCTAAGGATTTTGTTTGGGCGAAGGCTTAATGGAGGTTAGGGGTTGGGCCTGTGTTGGGGTTAGAGGTTCGAGTGCAAGTTAGAGTCAGTGCTAGTTCTCATCTCGTGCTGAACATGAGCACGTGTGGCATGGTGGCCCAAATTCATGTGTGTGAGAGTGAGTGTAACTGGGTGTGTATGAGTGTGTGAGTGAATTTTAAAAATTGTGAATGGAGCTGTGATTAGTCAAATTGGAAGGATGCCCTGGTGGGGTCCCCCCTTTTAGGGAGAGGGACCACACTGATTGTAGCAACTACCAGGGTATCTCCCTCCTCAGTGTGCCGGGACAGGTCATGGCAAGGATTATTCGGCATCGCCTTGCCAGGCACACTAAAGAAAGGCGTGATCTGCTAGCAGGGAGTCTTCAACATCACGCAGTCTCAAATTGCACCTCGCCTGGCACAAGCGATGGGTGGTGATGTCACTGCCACTTAACGGCGAATTGCGGCTGTTGTTGTTTGGTTAGTGTGCGATCAGATACAGACTACCCCCTCCCCACCACCATTAGAGCCCACTCGGTAAATACTTAGGCCCCATCACGGCTCAGCTCTGGCTCGGCCGCTTGGCTCATGCTCAGCTCACAGACATCTTGACCGTGGCTGGGACCATCGCTCACAGAGCCGACTCCCGTTAATTGCATGGCTTTAAGCTGGCTCCCTTGAGCAAGAGCCGAGCCAGAGCCAAACCGTGGCTGAATTCGGACCATAGTGAGGGCATTTTAGTTGAGGTTTAAAGACACTTTATACCCATGTAAGAGGACATGCAGCGTTTCGCCCTTCCCGACTCATTTGTTACGGCTGTGCTGCTATCTCTATGCTGTGTAAGAAATATAGCGTGCTATATAAACAAAGTGTATAATATATCCTGCGCAATGTGTCTGTGTCAGCTTTATTTACAATAACTCGGCAGGCACGGTGCCGTGGGTCCATGGGGCCTGGGTTCCACCCCCTGGGTTCGCATAGAGAGCATACAGACTCTGTGGTGTTTGTATCTCCCCCTTTCCCGCACGAGTTTCCTCTGGGTTATCTGATTTCCTCCTTCAGCTTAAAAAAACCGTGCAGGTTCCCCCTCGCTTTATGCGGCTAACCTAGTGCAGAGACGTAACCTGCAAATTACGCAATTGGGATCGCACACAGCAGCAACATCGTCCCCTGCTGTTAAAAATGTTGTAGCACCGTCCTTAAACAGATTCTCGAGACACGGTGAGGCTTTCCTGGGTAAACAACCGGAAAAAATGATGTGGGCCTGGGTGAGTTTCCACGGTACAGACGGAGCCAGAGTAGAACCTGCGCCAAGGAGATGGAGCTGCAACGCGGCCTTGGAGAGGCCCCAGCACGCAGAATGGGGGGGGGGGACGCTCTGTATAACATACACAAACTAAGACGCTAAGCAGGCTTGAGCTTGGATAGTAATTGGATGGGCTTCCAACATGCACACTAACAGAGGGCAGTGTTTCCCAATGCAATGTTATACTGCACTTCTGTGCTCCCCACCTTCACCAACCCGAATTGACCAGCGTAGTGAAGTATGGTCAGATAACCCCCCGCGACCAACACGGCTTGGGTAGGTCCTCATCCAGCAGTGGATCGACTCAAGGACAATGTGCAAGTAGAGACTTAGGGGCCGTCCATAAATGACGTCACGCACCTGGGGGGGGGGTCAGACATTTGTGACGATGGGTGACGAGGGAGGGGGGTTGAGAAATGTGACGTCACATCAAAACGCGCAACTTTAAATAAATATAGACAACACGTTCTACTTAATTAAATATATTTTTTTATAAATGTTTTCTCCTACAACATCAGAGTGCAGCGCCACATTAAATACGCACTACAATGACAATAGTTTAAAGCGATTTGAAGCATGTTTTATTTTGGGGGGGGGGGGCAGAGCTTTATGACGTCATATTTGAGGGGGGGGGTCTTTTTTTGTGACGTCGTGTGACGAAGGGGGGGGGGGATCAAAAATCGTCCAAAATCGCGTGACGTCATTTATGGACGATCCCTTGGGCAACTTACTCCACACGGGAGGGAGGGGGTAGCCGAGATAATTCAGGCCACGCCCAGTTCCCGAGGCGCCGCCCACAGGGAAGAAAGCGTTGCCAGACGAGAGGTTTCACGTGGCACGCACACGTGGACCTCACGGGAGCCCCGGGACGGGAGGTGCAAGTCCGAGCCCCCCCCCCTAACAGGGGTCGAGGTCGAGCGAGAGAGAGCGAGAGAGAGGACCCCGAGGGAAGGAGGAAGTTACCAGGCAGAAGAGGAGTCGGAGGCCGAGAGGGGACAGGGGAGGCCGGGCAAGCAGAGGCCGCAGCAGGAGAGAGGGACACGGCAGAGAGAGCGAGAGAGTCGGGGAAAGGGGTCCTGGTAGCGGTCGTCTCGGGGTGAACGCGGCGGGTGGTGGTGGTGGTGGAGCCGGTGGTGGTGGTGGGGGTGGTGGTGGGGGTGGTGGTGGGGGTGGTGGTGGGGGTGGTGGAGGTGGTGGGGGCTCCACTGACCCCGCCATGTCCCTGGAGGTGACGGCGCTGGGCACGGGGGCCGCGTTTCCTTCCCCGCGCCGCGGGACCTCGGCCGTGGCCCTGCGGCTCCCCGACGGCTCCGTGTGGCTCTTCGACTGCGGCGAGGGGACCCAGACACAACTCATGCGCTCCCCGCTCAAACCCGGTACGGCACGAGGGTCCGTGGGGGTCCGTGGGGGTCCGTGGGGGGCCGCGTCTCACGCAGGAGCCAGTAGGGGGCCCTTCGTGACCAGCACCCTCTCGGGGACAAAGCTCCCCCGTGTAGCCTTCACAGACTGCTGGGGCAAGTGCTGTTAACGAGGAGCTCCTGTGAAGGCCGGCACGGCACACGAGGGGGTGGGTGGCCAGCACCACGCCCGACCGCCTTTGTCTCACTGTTGGCAATATTTACACATCGCACCAGCTACTCATTTGCGACTGAGTCGACCTAGGGGAGGCCCAGAACCGGTTTAGATAATCGTCGCTGGTGTTGTCCGTGACCGGGAATCAAACTCGGGTCGCCGGGTTCGTAGCGCTAACCGCTGCACCACCGCTCCCCAACAAACGCAAGCACACAACGACTTGCAACAGTAGCAACGAGGCGGTGTCCATGAACTTCTTCTCCGGATTCATTGTATGACGCGATCCACACGTGGGCCAGTGACGTCACAGGACACACACACAAACCTCGTGTCTCGCACCCTCGACTGTTGATGTACACTACAATGGGGGGGGGGGGGGTAGAGGTGTTGTGTGTTTTATCGCGTAAATATAAATGTGTCTTTAAACCCGCCGCCACCGCCACCACCACCACCACCCGACACAGCCAATTGGCAAGGTTCGTCGCGTAAACAAAACCGTGTCGTTGAGTTGCTACGACAGCAGCACACCGATTGTGTGTTGGAGAGTGAATCCACTACAACATTTACAATTCGAGTGACGTTCCGCTGGCGGTTACAACAACAGCAGCAGCAGCAGTCGGCTTCATCAGGCGATTTGCCAGAATAGTGAAGGCGTCTTCCTCCTGTTGCAGTCTTACATCGAGGGGCGAGTGAAGGAGACGTCGCCACTGTGAACCTGCCAGGTGTTGCTCTTCCCACCTGCTAGGCTCCTTGGACTGCGATGCGACCAGCGGATGGCAGTACGGCACACGTGTGGGTTGAATCCATCTGTGCGGAGTTCCCAGCGGCGGTTTCCCTGGTGCCCCATGACCCCCAAACTCTCGCCAGTGGCATTCGTGGCCAAATATCTCCAACGTCGAAGCCTCCTCTAGCGGAGGCCCCTCCACTTCGGGATGGGCGTACCGTATTCCCTGAATTATCAAACGCATCCCAGCATTCACCCTGCCCGCGGGAATTGTAAGGCACAAGTTAGAGGGTGCGTGGTATAATCTGGAGAATGCGGCAGTGGGCAGGGTCACACCGCAGCCTCGTGCTGCTCATTGAGTCGTCAGTGAGTCCACGCCAGAGTCCTGTAGCCCAGCAGCACTCGCGTGCTCCATTCATCGTGAACCCCGAGAAGCAGATGCCAGAATTGTGGTCCATTCGGAGCTCAGCACCACCTCCACTACTTCCACTACCTCCGTGTCCTCCCGACCACCTCCTCCACCACCTCCTCCACCACCAACACCTTCACCTCATCCGTGTCCTCCCCACCATAGGCCGGGTGACCAAGATCTTCATCACCCACCTGCATGGCGACCACGTGTTCGGCCTGCCGGGCCTCATGTGCTCGCTCAGCATGCTGGCCTTCGGGACGGCCGACGCGGCGGCCCCCCCGGACGAGGAGGCCCCCGCCGAGGGGCCCCGCGAGACCGCGGGGCCCCCGCAGCTGGAGGTGTTTGGGCCCGTGGGGCTGCGGCGCCTGCTGCGCGTGGCGCTGCAGCTGTCGCGCTCGCAGCTGGGGTTCCGCTTCGCCGTTCACGAGCTGCGGCCCAGCGCGCAGCAGTGGAGCGCGGCCGACAGCGGTGACTGGAGGCCGCCGGAGGAGGTGCGGGAGGATGATGGGTGGACACGTGACGATCGGGTTTAGGGTTCTAAACGGCGCTTGGGGCCACGTGAGATGAGCATCGGCTCAAACTGGGATGCTTCTAATTCTTTTTTTAAACTCATGATTGTAATGATTTAAAAAAACGCGCCTAAAATTAAGTTAAGTGTAAGTTGTACGCTCATTATCTCGCAGAAGTGTAATATAATTAAATGATGCAGCTTGCGTTCATACAAGGCTTGTGCATGTGTACGTGTGTGTGAGGAGCGACCGTGTGGTGCAATCGAACTCGGCGACCCGAGTTCGATTCCCGCTCACGGCCAACGCCAGTCCCGATCATCTCAACTCGGCCTGAAATGAATAAGAACCCGTTGCGGTGTGTGAACATCGCCACTGGGAGACAAAGGCGGTCGGCCGTGGTGCTGGCCACCCACCCCCTCGTGTGCCACAGTGCCGGCCTTCACGGCTGCTGCCCGCTAGCAGCGCTCACCCCAGCGGCCTGTTGAGGATTGAGGGGGGCGTCTTTGTGCGTTGCAGGCAGAGGGGGCCCCGCACCCCCAGGAGGAGCCCGGCCGAGAGATCACGGAGGGGCCCCCCCAGGAGGAGGGGTTCCTCGTGCTGGAGGGGGGCCCCGGCGCCCCCTCCGTGCGAGCCTTCCCGCTGCGCCACTGCGTGCCGAGCTTCGGCTACGCCGTCAGGGAGCCCCCCAGGGCCGGGCTACTCCACGTGGAGGTGCTGCGTGGGCTCGGTGAGGGGGGGTGGCGGGGGGAAGGGGGGGGGCAGGCGGGGGGGGGGCAGGTGGGGGGGGGGCATCGTGGGCCCTCGGCACCGGGCCTGGGCTTCTCTTGATTGAGGGTGGTGGCGGTTGAGGTTTGGTGGCCTCAAAGTGCACTTGGCCTGGCACAGGCACCGTGGTGATGTCACCGTCGCTTCATTGGTATTGGTTGGGTAGCGAGTTATGGTGAGTGAGGGTGAGGTTGGTGCGTGGGGTTGGTGGGTGTGGATGGTGAGTGAGGGTGAGGTTGGCGGGTGAGGACGGGCGGCGGGTGACGGTGTTGACGGAGGGGGCCCGTGCCCCCGTGGCCCCTCTTCACGTGGTGTGCCTCCCCCTTCCCCTCAGGTGTGCCGCCAGGGCCCCTGTACGGCCGCCTGAAGGCGGGCGAGGCTGTGACGCTGCCGAGCGGGAGGGTGCTGCTGCCAGGAGAGGTGGCGGACCCCCCCGTGCCCGGCCGCTTGGTCGCCGTGTTCGGCGACTGCTCGGAGCCGCTGGGCCCCGCCGCTCTGAGGCTGTGCCAGGTGCGCAGCGCTCCACGCAACCACGCGGACAACAACAACAACAACAAGCGCGGCTCTTGTTGTTGTTGAGAGTCCGCTTGTTTAACCAGGAAAGCCTCGCTTGAGTCTCAAGACTCGTTCAGGAAGGTCCTGCCAAGTGTTGTGGGGTGGTGTGGCCAGCACCGTGCCTACGGAGGGATGGTGTTTATACACACTACGCTACGCCAGGTACCTCGCAGAGACTTGGGAGGAGTTTAGATACCAGCCACTGATGTTAGGGAATCGAACTCGTTTCACCGGCGCAGTGTGCAAACCACTGCGTCACCACTCTCCAACGCTAAACGCTACACTCGCACCCACGCCAATAGACCCACTCCTCTCTGCCCCTTTAGTGTGTGCGCATGTGGGGAGCGGTGGCGCAGCGGTTCGTAGACCGTGCTACGCAACCGGTGGCCCGCGTTGGATTCCCGACCAGGGCCAACACCATTGATAATTAATTATCTAAACCAGTGCTGGGTCTCCCCTAGGTCGACTCAAACAGTACCTGGTGCGATGCGTAATCATCCCCACAGGGGAGATGAAGGTGACCAGGCGTGGTTCGGGCCACCCGTCCCATCGCGTGCCTCGCTGGGCTTAATAGGTGCTCGCTAACAGCACTTGCACCAACAGTCCGTTGAGGGGAGAATCTTAAATTGTAAATGTTGTGGATCTACTCTACAACACTAGTAACTAATTGGCATGTTTTGTAATTGGTTGTGTCGGGTGGTGGCAGGTTTAACGATGCATTCATATTGACGAGATCTAACCCACATTTTTTTTATTATGGGCAATAAACTAAAAACTATTTTTATTTTACCAGTTGAGGCCCACTGAGCTATACAGCTCTTTTTCAGAAGTGACGTGGCCACAAATGAAAGCTTAACGAAGTCGCAAATTACGTGGAAAATTATAAAAGCCAAATACTCTGACAGCATTTTGATTCAAAATTTGGAGGGAAATTGAGTTAAAAGATTTGAGGATACAACAGAGTTGGTTAAATGAAAGCGTGTAAAAACGGAGGACCCAGAGAAAAATCCACGTAACCACGGGAAGAGATACACACAAACTCCAAATATACAGGCTTCAGGGTCGAGATCGAACCCACGACCACCTGCATACCAGGCGAGGTAGTTAACATCTCCTAGCCACCGTGGCGCCCCACGAATCTTTCCCCCTTCTGCGGCGGGTGCAGGGCGCCGACCTGCTGGTGCACGAGGCGACGCTGGAGGACGGGCTGCAGGAGAAGGCCCGCCTGCGCGGCCACTCCACCCCGTCGGGCGCCGCCGCCACGGCGCTGGCGTGCGGCGCCCACCGCCTGCTGCTCACGCACCTCAGCCAGCGCTACCGGCCCGGCGGGCCTGAGGCGGCGCGGCTGCGCGAGCAGGCCGAGGCGCGGATAGCGCTTGCCGGAGACGGAGCCCGGTGCCAGGTCACGCTGGCCGAGGACCTCATGGTGGTGGACGTCCCTCTGAGGCAGCAGCAGCAGCAGCGGTAACGGCCGCAGCAGAATGCCGCAATTGCAACAGCAGCTGCAGTAATGTCCGTATGAACAATGGCAACAGCAGCATAAACAATGACCAGCGGCAGCTGCAGCAGCAATGCTATCTGCAGCAACACTACTGTCAGCGGCAGCTGCAGCAACACTGCTACCAGCGCCATCACTCAGGGCGCGTAGTCGACTACCAAGCTGCGATCGGGAGCACGAGAGAAGTGGCCCAGCAGCATTCGCCAACTCCAGAGTTGTGGGGTCTGGGGGACTTTGGACGAGGAAAAAGGTGTGGCGGCATCAGAGGCACTGGTCACGGATTCCACCAGTTGAGTAACTTGAAAGCTTTACTCAGGAATTCCAATGTTACATTTTAAAGATTTATTTTCAGGACAGTTTTTTTTGCCAATTCCTCGATAACAGCTCATGTGTGTGTTGTGGGGGAGAAAACAATGCCCAGAGAAAACCTACACAGGCGTGGAGATCACTCAACCTATTTGCTGGACTGCTTTCTGTATATGTACACAACACGCATGACACTACATTCACACGTTGATTAATGGAACACGCAATACAAAGAAGGCAGATTCCCCTATAGCCTAAACAGACTTGGGGAAAGTGCTGTTAGCGAACAGTAATGAAGACCGGCACGGCACACGAGGGGGTGGGTGGCCAACACCACGCCTTTGTCTCCCAAGTGGCGATGATTACGCACTTCGGGTAATTATTTGAGGCCGAGTCGACCCAGGGGAGGCCCAGGACTAGTTCAATTAATCGTCGTGTTCGGAGCACGGCGCGCGAACTGCTACACTACCTCCCCCCACTATTTACATGACACCACGCACACCAGCTCCCAATGCGCAGACACACAGCGCACCCCTCGATTTACATGGCATACTACACGCACAAAAGTGAAGTCACCTTTCTGGCATGTTTTATAAATCCTATGAACATGGATGCGTGTCAGTTTTTTGCGTGTTGTTAGCTTATTAATCAATGAATAATGGAATAAATGCAATGAGGTACATGCCCATTTTTCTTAATGTTCAATGTATGCAAATTATTGTCCTTAAATAAAGCAAATTGCTTTGTGTCCAGTTGAGTACTGAGTGGTGATTCTAGATTTGAAGCTTTCGTGACTGCAAGGATTCATACTTTTAGGTCTTTTCGGTAAAGTCACGTTGGTAAAAAATTAATAATAAAAATAATATAAGAAATAATAGGATACAGCAATTGTGCTGACTGTTCCACCTGAAGACAGAAGCTTGTGTTGCCTCCGAAACGTCGTGAGTTATTATTTTATTTCTTATATTATTTTTATTATTTATTTTTTTACCTACGTGACTTTACTGAAAAGACTTAAGAGTACGGAGTGGTGGCCAGAAGGTACGGTCTGTTGAACTTCTTTCGCACCCTACGTAGCCAACCCCGCCAATCGGAGGTGCGTGGTAAGGACAACCAAGAGACACGTTTGAGGTGGCCAGGAGATGGCGCGACACCAATGGAGTCCCTAAACCTGTCTGTGGAGCCATCACTGCTATGAGATTGTGATCAACTTCCTCGCGTGATTCTGCACCCATCTTTTAGGACCGTGGTGGGCGACAAATGGGTCTGGGATTGGTGTTTGGGAAAGATGGGAACCCCGTTCTCATCGAACTCATTGAGCTCATTCTGCTCCAGTTGCTGCAGATGCTCCTGCTGCAGCTGCTGCTCCCTCTCGAGCTGTTGATGTTTCTGGATCTGCTGCTTCTCCTGGAGGTGCTGCTCCTGCAGCTTGTGCGCTGCTCTGCTGTACGGCTGTGTGCTGTGGCAGGGCTGTGTGGTGCAGGGCTGTGGTATGGCCAAGGGGTCTGACCATAATAAACGCTGCCTTCTTTTTTCCACATGATCAGGCGGCGGTGGAGCCAATGGGAGCCCGGCAGCTTAATATTGGAAAGAGGCTCGGGTCTTGAACCGCTCGTGTAGCCTCCAATTCACCTTGCCTGGTACAGACACCGTGGACATGCGTGCAGGATGGTGCAGGACCATGGTCTCCACGTGTCTGGCGCGACCAAGAATAAAACTGAAGAGCTGATGATATTAGGATACTTTGAGGTCAGATCTTATAGGTTGCATGTTAAATGTGCACGCAGCTTCGAAATCTGGAAGGTAGAAAATGTTGGTAGCAAGGTGTGGTGGCATCTGCAGCTTTGACCATGCTGGCATATTGACCTTGATCGTAACCACATACCCAGCAAACGGAACAGTGCAATGTTACAAAGATCTGTGTTTATTAAAATCACTCCCGAGACGCGACCTTCGGCTATGACGACAGAAAACAGAGACGGTGCAGCCCCCGACTTGACGTCACCGAGTGGAGAACTCCCTCAAGATTCTCTAGCTCTGTGGATGGGCAGCAGTAGTAATCTAATGCCTCTTTTTTCCCCACCGCACATGCGTTCCAGCCTAGCGCGAGGTTGTTTCTCCACTGCAGAACCCGAGCCGTGCCGACGACGTCGTCACAATGAGCCGAGTCGCACGTGCATGCCAATGCATGACTAAATATTTCGCATTTCCTGAAGTGTGCACTTAAACCCCGGTTCTGACCCCGCTTGGCCCCCGGGGCCAGAGTTTTCCGAGTTTGGTCCAGCTCGGGTCGGCAAATAGCCAGTGGAAAACCACCCGTACTGTGCGGGTCCCTCGTCAGCACGGCCCGGATGTGACGGTGCAAAAAAAGGGGGCATACGAAACTGGTTGGCGGGGAGACGTTTTACTGCGGGAGGAGAGGGGGTCCCCGCATCTGGACCTGCGGAGGAGGGGGCCGCATCCCGCGCGGGGGAGGCGGTGGGGGCCCACGAGGGAAGCCGAAGGGAGGCGGCCGTGGGGGGGCTCCGTATCCCATGGGCGGCATGTGGTGGGGGGGGCCCCTCATGTTCGGAGGAGCGGGGCCTGGGGGCACAAACACAGACGATGCGTGGGGTCAGAAGGCCGGCGCGGCGAGAGACACGGTGGCGCGTGTGACACGGGAGACGTGCGACGACCGAGACGCAGGTGTGAACGCGGCACTGACTTGTGCAGTTTGTCATAAACGGCATGCGGTCCACCATACGTACCCATTGGGGGGCCAAAGGGGGGCCCACGATGCGGCATGCCCATGTGTGGAGGAGGGGGGCCGTGGGGCATCGAGTGAGATGGGGGCCGGGATGGGGGGCCCTGACCCCCAACCGACACGGGCGGAGCCGGGGGAGGGGGCACCATGCCCATGCTGTGGGGCGGCATCACCCCCATCGGGTGCATTCCTACAGCAAGACGCGGCGGCAGAGGCGACAATCAGAAGAGACCACAGATACAGCACTGAGACAACAATCAGTCTACAAGAAAAGACTAAAGACATGACGACAACGATTACAGACGGAAACCACCGGATCTATTACCTCACCCGTCACATCACCCACCACCGCAATAATTGCATGACCGATCACTTCAAAAATCACATGACCCATCACCTCACCAATCGCATGACACGTCACCTCACCCATCGCATGACACATCACCTCACCAATCGTATAATCCATCACCTGATCCATCGCATGACCCCTCACCTCACCCATCGCACGACACATCACCCGCTGCACAACTCCCGCGTGCTGGTTCGGTTACCTGGGTGGGGCATGACGGGAGGGAAGGGGGGCGGCACGGGCGGCGGGCCCGAGGAGTGCGGGTGGCCGGGGCTGGGCGAGGGCCCCGCCGAGCTGCTGGCGGACATGCCGTGAGACATCATGGCGCCCGACATCGTCATCCCGGGAGGCAGAGAGCCGGGCATAGGGGCCGGCGGGGGAAGCCCTCCCATCATAGACATTCCTGCGACGGCAGAGTCCAGGCCACGTTAGAACGCGCGTGCAAGTATCTCTCGTAGACACGCACAGACACATGGTCTCTCATGTATATGTAAATATGCGCACACACACAAACACAGCTGCCATTCGCCACTAAGTGGCTTTGACTTCACCACAGCGATTTCCCAGCCTATGTGCACTTTGACAGATGCACCGCTTGTGCTCCCCAGTGCCATCGTGCTCTGTTGTAGCCACCTGACGCATTGCTCATTGTTGCGAGCGTCGCTCACACCTCCGATTAGCACGGTCGGCTATGCACGGTGTAAAAAAAGTTAAAAATAAAGAAATACATGCTCCTTCGCCCTCCCGTTTTTGTTAGAGGGCGACTGCCTCAAACTGTCCGGTAGCATAGTGTCCTTCGAATGCACTTCTCAGACATGAAGTGTTACTCATTGCCACCATCTCACATACACAGTGTCTCACATACACTGTCTCATACACACAGTAACATATACACACAGTGACCCTCACACACAGAATGAACCACACACACGCACTGACCCTCACCCAGTATGCTGCACACGCACAGATTCCCTGGGTAAGCGACACACACGCACTCTTCAGGCAAGAGCTGTTGTCCAGCACTTATTAAGGGCAGCAACGGCTGACGAAGGGGGTGGTGTGTAAAGCACCGCCAGCAGCAGCAGCAGCAGCACGAGCTGCAAAACTCACCAACAACCAAATGTGCTCACACACAGACAAATTCCCCGTATGGCCTAAACAGACTGTTGGGGCAAGTGCTATTAGCAAGCACCTATGAAGGCCGGCCGCAGCACACGAGAGGGTGGGTGGCCAACACTACACCTGGCCGCCTTTATCTCCCTAGTGCCGATGTTTACACACCACACCAGGTACTCATTTGAGGCTGAGTTGACCTAGAAGAGGCCCAGGACCGGTTCAGATAATCTTCGGTGGTGTGGCCGTGAGCAGGATTCGAACTTGGGTCGCCAGCTTCATAGTGCAGCGCGCTAACCGCCACACTACCGCTCCCCACACGCACACGCGCGCATCCACACACGCACACGTCCGGCATCCGCACGGCACGAGCAACGGCCCGCTCTCACCGGGCGGCGGCATGGGCATCCCAGAAACGGGCACGGAGGGGGCCTGTGGGGGTGGCGGCGCGTCGGCGAACAGCTGGTGGGGGCGGTCCGCCTGCGAGAGCGGGTTCTGCGCAGCGAGCAGGCGCTCGGCGGCCGAGCCGTGGCGCTCGCCCTTCGAGTCCTTCTTGAATGCGTACGAGACGGAGATGGGCCGGTTGCACAGGTACTGCCCGTTCATGGCCTCGATGGCGGCGTCGGAGGCCTCGAAGCTCGCAAAGTTGATGAAGGCGTAGCCCTTCGAGTTGCCCGTTTCAGGGTCGCGCATCGTCTTGGGGGTCTGCAGGATGACGCCGAACGCGCTGAACGTGTCGTACAGCAGCTTCTCGTCGATCTCCGTGTCCAGGTTCCCGATGAAGATGTTGGCGCCCACGTCGAGGTTCTTGTTGTGGGCCGACGCTTTGTTGACGCGGATCGGCTTGCCGTACAGCTTGATCATGTTCATGATTTTAATCGCGTAGTCAGCATCTTCTTCGCCAAGGAATTCGACGAAGCCGTAGCCTGCGAAGCAAAGCGAAGGGAGGACGGACGCGCCGTTAACGTCGACACACGCGCCCCGCACGCACCGCGCTCGCTTAAAAACCACAACTCACATTTGAAATGCGGTGCCCTGTAACGTGACAAACATCTGAGGGTGCACAGGACTTGAACCTCTCAAAATGGGGTTGCGTTGTCTCAGCAGCGCTGGAAGGCGCAGCCGTTAACAGTCGGCCCAATATAAACCAGAATCGCCACCGAAACGAATTATATCGGCATCGCCGACACGTTTCCGAGTCTGGCCGGGTGGCACCAGATCTCCCCTTCTTACGCCAACACTTGCATCCACCAGGCAGCCTGGCTCCTCCACAAGTCCACCGACCCCACATGCCCACTAGGAATCATAACTACTGAATCCGGACTCCAGGCTAGGACTCACGAGAATTGTCCAGTTCTAATAAGCTGGTGGCGCAGTTGGTCGTGGCCTATGGGTGCTGGAGACACACGAGTGGCACTTGGATAAGGTGAGTGGGTGACGGTGTTTGTGATGCGAGTACTCGATGTATGTTTGCGATGTGAGGGCTTGACGTGTTTGTTGTAGCTAACGGTTTGTGTAGAGTGGGAAGCGGTTGTGTAGTGGTGTAGCGCACTGTGCGACGACCCCACCGACCAAAGTTTGATTCCCGCTCACGGCCAATATTCAGTCACGAATATCAGAACAGGTGCTGGGCCACCTCTAAGTCTACTCAGTGCTAAATGAGAACTTGATAAAGGTGGCCAGGCGTGGTGTTGGCCACTCACTCCCTCCTGTGCCGTGCCAGCCCTTATAGGTGCTCGCGAACAGCACATACCCCCAGAATCCTTTAACGGCTGTATGAGGGATGTTTTTTTGTGTGTGTTGTGAAGGCGGTTTCAGTGAATGTTTGTGATGTGGCTGGTTACTGCGAGTGGTTCAAGGGGCTGGCTGTGTTGTCGGTGGTTAACGTCGATGTTTGTGATGTGGGACCGCACCTTGGTGTTGCTGAGTGATGCGGTCTTTGGGCATGTGGGTGTTTACCACCGGCCCTGCCTGCAGAAAGAGCTCCCATAGTAGCGCCTCGCTCACTTTGTCGTCCAGTCCACCAACGTACACAGTGGCATCTGCAACAGTGCAGCAAGACACAGCACAGCATTAGTTAGCGAGGTGACCATGACCAAATTACTTTGAATGATCACAGATGACGAGGGCAAAGCCGGTTTGTGCCTGGATAACAGTTGTATGGGAGATCATGAAGTGGCACAAATGTCACAGGCTGCGGGGAGACTGCGCTGTTGGCAGCAGAATGCAGTGCAGAAATAAGCAATTGTTATACTGTACTTCTATGCTCCAACGTCCGTGCCCCTGCCTAAACCAACCCGCACTGCAGAGGACACAACGCAAATGCACCCAGGGTGCGATAGTTGAAGATCTGGGAGACGTAACAAGTGAAATGAGAGATGTAGGGAATCAAGAGGGCGGTGAGAGGGGGGTTGACGGAGAGATGAGTTTGGATTGCCCAAAGAAAGCAGAGGGCAGCGTGCTGCAATAAAGAGACCGGGGGGGGGGGGAGCGCAGAGAGAGAGAGTGGAGGGACAGCAGAGCGGAGTAATAATGAGTGGGGAGATGAGGGAGTGGACGGCAACATCGTGAGAGTACTCCAGTCGGGAGAGGAGGAGGCTGTGGAGAGGGGAGATGGCAGGATGTGATGGGAGAGTGGAGATGGCAGTGAGGGAGAGGAGAGGATCGGGCGCCAGAGAATCGGGAGCGGAGTTTGGGGGGAGTACAGTGCGGTACAGTGCGTAGCGGCGCGTAGGAGAGGGAGCAGAGTGGGCAGTGAGCACAGGAGAGTAGAGAGAGTAGAGCAGGGAGAGAGTAGAGTAATGAGAGAGTAGAGGAGAGAGTGTAGAGTAGATGAGAGAGAGAGTAGATGAGAGAGTAGAGAGAGTAGATGAGAGAGAGGCGACCCACCCTGGTTTCGCTCCGAGATCGGCCCGGCCGCCATTCTGTTCCGCGAGGCCCGAGTCGCGCTCTGCGCATGCGCGCGGGGGTCGGGGGGTCGGAGGTCACGTGACGCGAGCAACTCGCCCTGCGTACGCGACGTAATGACGTCACGACGTGCCGGTGCGTGATGGCGTCATCGCGTTTTTATAATTATTTTGCGGGCAGTCCTCGACTTACGTACGGGTTCCGTTCCCCGTTTCGTGAGCCGATTAGTTCGTAAGTGGGAACACAACAACGGGGCGCGCACGCAGTCATCGACTTACGAACGCGCGGCTTTACGAACAGCCCGCGCTTACGAACCAGCTTCCATGAAATCCGTAGCTTTTTAATGACATTGACTTCAAACGCAAAACTCCTCCTTGCAAACTGAACCGCGGGACTATTTTGTTCAGGGGAGCGATCCTCCGCGAATTGGACTGAGTCGTGCTGGGAGAAAGCGTACACGTGTGTGTGTTTGTGCACGTGTGTGTGTTTGTGCACGTGTGTGTGTGTTTGTGTGTGTGTTTGTGCACGTGTGTGTGTTTGTGTACGTTTGTGTGTTTGTGCACGTGTGTGTGTTTGTGCACGTGTGTGTGTGTTTGTGTGTGTGTTTGTGCACGTGTGTGTGTTTGTGTACGTTTGTGTGTTTGTGCACGTGTGTGTGTGTTTGTGTGTGTGTTTGTGCACGTGTGTGTGTTTGTGTACGTTTGTGTGTTTGTGCACGTGTGTGTGTTTGTGTGTGTGAGTGTGCACGTGTGTGTTTGTGGGGAGCGGTAGTGTAGCGGTTAGCGCGCTGAGCTACGAACCCGGCGTCCAGAGTTCGATTCCCGCTCACGGCCGACACCAGGGACGATTATCTGAACCGGTCCTGGGCCTCCGCTAGGTCGACTCAGCCTCAAATGAGTACCTGGTGCGGTGTGTAAACATCGCCACTGGGGAGACAAAGGCGGCCGGACGTGGGGTTGGCCACTCACCCCCTTTGTGTGCCGTGCCGGCCTTCATAGGGATTCCGGAAGCACGAAGAACAACCCAGAGCCCACGCACACACAATTTCACACACACGTGCACGCACACGTGCACGCACACACACTCAGCAATTCTATTCTTAGCCACACGGTGGCAGCAGCAACAGCAGCGTGATTCAGGATCTCGATATCAAATGTCGAGTTCTGCTGCTGCCCACGATGAGAAGGGCTTCAGCAAAAAGAGAGAGTTTTGTGTCGTTTTGCTGTTCCTCCTCCATTGCAGGAGCGCAGGCTACAGTGGTTTACTGTGTGGCCCATAGTTTGGGTTTGCATGGCCACAGCCGCACGTATATGGCCTGTGTCTTTAACGCTTCTCTCTGTGTCGCTGTGTCTCTATGTGCCTCTGGGTCTCTATGAGTCTTTGTGTCTCTGTGGGTTTACTATTTGGTCCATAATTTGGGTTGCATGCCCACAATGGCACTCCTGTGGTTTTGTCTTTAATGCACCTCGATGTATCTTCGAGTCCGTCTCAAATGTGTCTACCGGTCGCTGTGTATCTCTATGAGTCTCCAGCTCCGTGTGTCTCCATGTATCGCGGCCTGTGGGTGAGCGGCTGAGTGAATGTGTGGTCGAGTCGTTTGGTACACCAGTGTCGTGGGGGAGTAATTTCAAAGGCAGGAGAATGTGCAATGTTTGGGTCTGGAGCGAGGTGTTTATTCTGAACGTTCATCATCAACAGCCGTGGTCACTCCACGGCTTGATGAAGGCCTCCCCCCACACCGTCACCAACTTTCACGATCATGCGAGGCCACAATTGTTCTCTCTGAACGTTGTCATAACGCTCCGACTCATGGGACCTCCCTTGCCAGTATCAAAATATAAGAATGTTTTCCCCTTTCTGGAAATAAAACAGGCAAACAGATTTTAAAATACCAAACAGAAACCTTTTGCAAGGAATCATGTCTGCATTGACTACATATTTGTGGTGAACATGCAAACGTAAAAAAAAAAACATGCTCTGGTAATATATGCAATCGTCTTTGAAACTGATTGGTCCACACCAAAGTCAGATTTCTTTCGAGCCTCGTCTCAAACAGTGCTAGACCAGAGGACGCCAAAAGGCGAACAGCACAAAGGCAATGCACTGTAGGGGCAATGCGAGCTTATATTACCAGACAATGTTTTTTGTTTGCATGCTCACCACAGGTATATGTGGTTAATGCCGACATTATTCCTTGCAAAAGCTTTCTGTTTGGTGTTTTAACATCTTAACACCTGTTTTATTGCCAGAAAGGATAAAAACTATTCTTAGAACTCTCCGAATAACCACGTGATCTCTGGGACAACGTTAGAATGTGGTTTGCAGAACGTTTGCCAACGCCTTGAAATCGGCAATCGCCCCAGGAACACGGCTTATTTTGTGTCACCGCCTGTGTCCAACCGTTATTTCATTTTTATTAGAAAAAAGTAATATTCGTGGCTTTTACAAAACAAAGGGTGCAGTGTTGGATTCAAGATAACCAGATGAACATATCCATTCATCCTGAGTCCAACTTCACAATCAATTGTTTCCTGCAAACGAATCGTGTCAGAAAATCTGAGCTGGTTAATGTTTTGTCCATTAACGTATGTTTGCCTCTTATTTCCCAAATGCAATATTAAGGACAAACATCTCATCTCCCTCATAACAGCAGCCTGTCAAAGCATATATCCGATTATGCTTTGTGTCGTTTGAAGTGATGTACTGTCAGTGTATCTGTTCCAGCTCTATTATGGCTTTGGCAATTCCTTTATGCTTTATTAAATAATACATTACATTTCCCAAAGTGCCTTTCTACTCGGCACGCAAGGCACTGCACATCACTATATATATCACTGGCCAAGGGGTAGCAAAACTAAGGAGAAATAAACAGCGGCTAATCGAGAGAACCGAAAGCGAGAGAGAATAAGTGCGTGGCGAGGAAGGGGGTTTAAACCGCGGCGCCGTTCATCTTCTGAATGTGTGAGCAGCATCGGGCGAGGCGCTCGCTCCACGCCGGTGAGTAGCGCAGCAGCAGCAGCAGGAGGAGGAGGCAGGTCACCCGGAGTGTGCACAGGGGGAGCCGGCTCCGAGGAACGCACAGGGAGGCACCGGCCATCAAAGGACGAAGCCTTAGGGATGATGGCCACACGTACGGGGGCGGTCAGTAAATCTGAGATAAACTGCTATACACTTTTTTGAGAGCCTTTAAAGGTCAAAAGGAGACCAGGTGAGAAATATGTGTGTGAAGACAACCATTGACTCGTGGGAGCTTGAGTGGCTGGAAAAGAACGGCGGTGATATGGACGATGTTCAACAAGGACGGACGCACCGATGAAGAGGGCGTCAGAAGACGGCAACGTGCAGGAGGGGTCGGCCATCCCTTGGGCCGACACGTCTCCTATCGGTCACCACGTTGACAGCTTTGGGGTCAAGCACCGTTTCTACACAGATGACGTCCGACTCTTCGCCTCCGTCGATTCCACAGACGCCTCTGCACTTCCAGAGGCTCTGCGGAGTTCACCGCCAGCCTGCAGCAGTGGCCTCTGGGCCCACGGTCTACCCTTGAATGTTTCCAAATCCGATGTCGTCCCGATTGGCACCACGCAGCGCCTCACCACACCCATGCTCCCTTTGAGCATTTTCATCGCTGGCTCCGGTCCACGCACCAGGTCTCTTGGGGTGAACTGCTAAGGAGGTCTCAACGATGCACATACTGTCGCCCTCTTCTGTTGCGGAGAAAACTATCTTGGTTGCCACTCTGACTGGATTAATATGAGGACGAAACAAACCCCTGTCCCTGGCCCCTCCTCCCTCTCGTGGCTGCTGCTCTCTGAACGAGTCCAGAGCTTTCTGAGATCATCCTCCTGAGTGCACTGAAGCCCTGACACTGCGCTGGTAATAAGTTAACATGCTCTTTTAAATATGTTCCTAGTTTGTATAAGGCTCAATATATCAAAAACAAATACTCATTATTTCATATTAAATTTTTGTACAATATTTTCGTATCATTGTACTTTATTACTTTTGTCATTTTAGTGACTCCGGCCACTGTTGCAAATGAGACTACATGGTCTCTCGATTCTCACCTGGTTAAACAAAACCAAAGCTGAACCCAGCCGTTGGCTGCTTAAACAATTGGCGGCTGCATATCGCCAACTTGCCAAGCTGCCAATTTCGAAACCCTTTACCACACATGGATTTGAAAAGACGAGCCGTAACACTCTGCAACGTCGTTTAGAAATCACATCGCGGCAATGGTCGGTATGCAGCAAAAGGGTTTAAACATCGACAGCCTGCCAATTCAATTGGCTGGGTTGCAGTCGCATGAGCGTTGGGGGGCAGGCCCCGTTGACAACCACCGTGAGACTTGTTTTCAACAACAGTTTCAAAGGACAACTGATTTAAAACGGGGTTTACATTTATTAAAATGAAAACGCGTTCCACGTTTTATTTTAATTTAATTAGAGCGGTAACGTTTGGTGGCTGTGCGAGACAAATCCAATATTGGGGCCCCACCTGACCGATTGCCGCACCCCCCGAGCTGATAATGTCGTCACTACGTCACTGCTGGGTTGGCAAAGCAGAATATTGCTTTGAAGAGCCCAGACGCCAGGAATCACTCCCAGAAGCTGGGAATCACTCTCAGACGCCAGGAATCACGCTCCCAGACACTGGGAATCACGCTCCCAGACGCCGGGAATCCCACTCACAGACGCCAGGAATCACGCTACCAGAGGCCGGGAATCACTCCCAGACGCCAGGAATCACGCTCCCAGAGGCCAGGAATCACTCCCAGACACTGGGAATCACGCTCCCAGAGGCCGGGAATCACACTCTCAGAAGCAGATAAGCTGTAAGATTGCTTGGAACCCGGACAGACACAGTTGGAAGTTGGCCATCTACGTGCTGCCAGCGTGTGCGGCGCTAAGCCAAGTTAAGCCATTGAGATTTCTTAGTTCAGTCGCGGGAAACGCACCGCAGCAGACCAACATCCGTGCTTTAACGCGTGTTTTTGTTCTGGAGAAAGGAAACAAAACAAACCAAACCAGCCAATCCTGTCTCAAAACCTGCACAGCTGCTTGTTCTTCCAGTTACCCACCTGGGTCACACACCTGGCATCCCCTGTGAAGCCCGCACACGTGTGTGGCCAACTTGGAGGAAAGGCGGAACTGTGGACTCCGCCGCCCGTCGTGCAGGGTTGTCTCGCTCACGGTCTCAGTGTCTCGCTCACAGTGTCTCGCTCACAGTCTCGGTGTCTCTATTTACAACCTCAGCAGGAACGTGTGCAGGGTTCCACCTCTGGGGAACCCAGCAAACGCAGGGAGAGGCCTCCAGCGTTCCGCCTCAATGGCGTAGGGCATCGCAATCATGCGGTTGAGCGTGAACACTCGGTCGCCCTTCACGACCGAGGAGAACAGCGCGCCCTTGCTGTTCATGTACTGCCCGGCCAGCGTCGTCCACGCCGCGCTGCTGATGTTGTAGCGGTCGATGGCGCAGTGCAGGAAGTCGTCGTAGGGCCCGTTGCGGATAACGTAGAGGTTGTCCCTGTGGGCCACCATGCAGTGGCCGTAGCTGTGCGGCTTGACGAGCGTGGCCAGGCGGCGCCAGGCCTCGCCGTCCGCGTCCAGCTCCGAGATGGTGGTGGTGTCGAGTGGCTTCCACAGGCACACGAAGGCGCGGCCCAGCGTCGTGGCGCAAGCCGCCCCGGCGGCCGCCTGGGGGAGCGGCGCGCAGGGCGACCACGCCTCGGCGCGCTCGTCGAAGCTCTCCACCGTCGCCAGCTTAATGCCGCCGTGCTCGCCGCCGATCGCCAGCAGGCGGTCCCGGTGGGCCAGCAGCGCGAGGTTGTAGCGCGGCTGAATGGGGCCGGCGAGCTCCCGCCACACCCTCCGGAGCGGGTCGTAGCAGAAGGTTGTCTCCACGGGGTCGCGTTCCATCCCGCGGATCCCACCGACCAGGTACAGCTTGTTGTTTAGCACGGCAATACCCGCCAGCGCGGAGCTCGCGCTGCGGGGAAGGGCCGTGACCACCTCCCAGCGGTTGTGGACTTCGTCCAGGCAGCAGACGGTGCGCGACTTGTCGTCCAGGTAGGCGTTCGACGAGGAATACGTGCCGACCGCCGACAGGCGGCTCGGCTGCAGCGCGGACACGTGAAGCCGGTGCTCCTCGGACAGGAGGCTCAGCCTGCTCGCGAAGCGCGGCTCGTCGAGCACGTCCCGCACAAAGTGAGCGGCGCAGCGGCGCGCCCGCTCAACGCCGTACTCGCTGGCGGCGACGAGCATCTCGACGCAGTTGTCCGAATCTACCGCCGCGCTCAGGTACGCGACCAGGGCGCTCACCTGCAGGAAGCCGGCGGCCTCCACCGCGTCGACGACGTCGTCGGCTCGGAGAGGCGTGGCGCCGTCATCCAGGACTCGCAACATGATGGAGAAACCGTTGGCGGTTATGCATCCGGTTATTTCCAGCTCATCGCGCTGGCACTCGCGCATTCCGGAGCGGAAGAGTGCGCCAAAGTAGTCGCAGTGCTCGGCCATGCGGCTCCGGTTGACCTCGAACACGACCCCTTCCACCGTGACACGCAGGTCGCGCGTCGGCGACGGCTTGCTCATTATTGCGCCGCTCGGTTCACTGCCGCCGCCACCACCCCGATCGTGAAACCACCCCGGTCATCGTGCTACCCCTCTCCTCTCACCACCCCCCAAATCATCGCGCCACCCGACTCGTAGCACCGCCCCCTCTCATCGCGCAACCTGGATTATGGCACCACCACGATCATCGGCATGAGCTTCCACGAGCTGGGGGCATGTGCTGGGCGACCGCTGGACCCTCGCGTTTGACCTGCTGCTGTTCTGTGCATCGGTGAGCCGCAAGCCCTGCGCTATGAATAGCACGCGTATATATAGCCACCAATGCGCAGCGAGCACTCGAATTACCACCCACAGCCCTGCCTACACCTTACACTAACAACATTGACATTACTTAATACCCAGCTGATGCACTGATGTTACACTTAAAGTGTAAGGTCGAGACAGATTTTGTTAAGGCCTTCATCCAGCATTGGATTGATCAAGGCTGATGATGATGATGAAATGTAAGGATTCAGTGTTGTTTTTCAAATCTCAAATATACTTTATTTAATGATTCGAGAGCCAATTTAAAATATTGCAATTAAATCTGCGAAACAGATTACATTTTACATCGTAATGCGACACGAGAGACCAGACTATGAGCAGTAACTGAAACAGAAGAGATGGTAACTCATCGGCAGGACCCATGCACGCACATCAGAGAACACAGGCACGGCTTTGCACTCCTGAGTGCTTAAACGGAATAAATAATCTCTGGGTCTGAAAACATGGAGCCTGCCAAAGACCTTGCTGGATATAACTGACAAGAATATTTAGTAAAATGTAAAAACTAAAAATAATAATTAAATCATAAATACATTTAGGCATGCCAAGAAATAATCCTGGTCTCCGATGCGTTTGCTGGTTGCACCGCACGTTGGTCGGAATGGTGTTCAATGTCTCGCGCTGGGAGCTTGTTCAGCAACCGCTTTCGAAGCTCTTGGCGGAGCAAAACGTCGGGGACACCGTTCCGACCAACGTGCGGTACAACTAGAAAAAAACCACATCGCAGAGCTACACAACAGCTTAACCGTGGAAACCTAGACAGTGCCATAACCGCCCATCTGTTTTTTACGGTTATCGAACTTGGGAGTGCCAAGCGCTGTCAAGCCGAAGGAATGCTGGGCCTCTTCAGGTCTGAGCGCCTAAAGAAGTCTTCTTGCTGGTAGGCCTTGTACTCCGCCAAGTCCAGCTGACTCGAGGCCGTCCTGATGTCGTTGTGAATGGCGTCAATGAGGTCGTCTGTTGGGAAACACAAACAATTGCCACGCTCGCGTTAACATTGCTACTCAACTCCTGTTCACACCCCCGAGCATGGCGGGGGCAAGTCTATCTCTATGGGAACCACTGTTGACTTTGCCATAAGAGTGGCAATATTTTTTAAATAAATTTCTAAATCAATGGTAAAGCACCCAGGCCTCCTACAACAACAGCCGCTATTTGCCACTAAGTGGTGGTGACGTCACCACTGTGCTTGTGCCAGGCCAGGTGCACGCCCGAGATCACGTGAAGTGTCGAATGCTCGCTGGCAGGGCACGGGACAGACTCAGGTGCCCTGGAATGACTGACTGAGATGGCTGGCGGATGCACCACCTTAGGCCCAGTGGCTTCCCTACCAACACGCCCCCCCCCCCCCCCGACACACAAACACACAGAGGAGGATCTCTCACTGTCGCACCCAAGGAGTCGAATCCTGTCTCCGCACGGATGTAACCAAGGATGACAATGCTCAGCACCTCGCCGTAGAAGTCCTCCTCAAAAGAGTGGATGATGTGCACCTCCTGCGACACAGGAAAATATATGCACGCGTAAGGTCAAAAGTGCAGCCCTGCAATTTCTTGACTAAAGTCACTGCTGGTGGAAGGGCCTCCACTAGAGGGAACTCCACAGAGCACCACTGAAGGGTATTGTTGCCTACTCTGACAGTCTTTGTTTGTTGTAGTACGGAGTTAGAATGATGGCTTTAATCTAAGTTGTCTTGTGGTTGTTGTTGTTGTTTGACTTGCATCCCACTGGGATTTTTGCACAGCGTTGGTGTACAGTGCTTTTTTTCTGGAAGACTTTGTAGTTTTTTCCTGGATTTTTCTCTTTGCGCATAGTCACTTTAATATGTTTTCTTGTTCATGTTTTTGTTTTTTGTTTGTTGCGGTTGCACCCGATTCAAGAGCCGAATGGCTCACAGGGCTATACCTAATAAATGAAACTGAAACTGAAGAGGTAGGCAGCACCAACACTTTGCCCCACAACACCTGAGCATTGTTTGACCGGTAGCACCACGAGGTGGAATGGAACCTGCGACCTCTGAATTGCAAGTCGAACATTCTCACCGTTACACCCTAGCCGCATTGATGATGGTGAACGAAGATGATGTATGTAACAAACACGCGTGTGCCACGTGTAATTACGGGGCGTGCAGGGAGAATGCGGCGAATGCCAGAACGATCCGATGTGAGCGAGGGAGGGAGGGGACGTGCCCAGAGGCTGCCGCTGCTCACCATGGACTTCTTGGTGTTATTATAGAACGGGTTCCAGCCGATGCTCATCACCATCTTGTGCACGTCGCCGCTGCCCACGCACGCCCAGCCAAAGTAAATCCCCGTGGCCACGTCCGCCGGGAGCTGCTCCACCACCGGCTCGGGGAGGTTCGCTGCGAGGTGAAGAGATGAGCAAGGGATCTTTGAGCAGATTCATCACGACAACAACAATAATAATAGCAACTCAACAAGAACACCCCAACTCAGCACCCCCAACACTGCACACAAACCTCACATCCACTCAACACCCTCTAAATGCCCAACAAGGTGGCATCATGGCCCACGAACGCCCCGCAGTGGACATAAACCCTGTCACAACATACTCTTTGTTTTTTCGGTAAAGTCACGTAGGTAAAACAAAATAAACCCCACTTGATACAGTAATTTTGCTGCGACGGTGCCACCTGAAGACGGAAGCTTGTGTTACCTCCGAAACGTCGTGATTTAATTAATTTATATTTTATTTTTTACCTACGTAACTTTCCCGAAAAAAACAAAGAGTATGGACCCTTGCAGTCACGAAAACTTCAAATCTAGAATCCTGTCACAACATCCTAACCAATATGCCTAATATCCCGAAGCATGACGTTAACACCTCAATGCAACACCCGAATTCAACAGCCCAAAACACTGGCCTAATACCCCAATACAACCGACTAACCACTCGCGCAACATCTCAAAACACTAAACCACTCAACACTCGACTCAGTAATCCAACGCTTCGTCATGCAACACAACACGTTAGAAGCCAAACCCGACACATTGACAACGACCCCTGTACTCAAACAATGACCACAACACTCGATTCCAGTGTTCATCACTCATTGTCAGAGGGGGAGGGGCACTATCGCCGATAAGACATCATCAGTGTGAGGGCCGCCACACATTTTAAACCATTGGGGTTTGACCGCAGCACGATCATGTTGGGGGTGTTTTCACATCTGCTGTAGTATTGGTGTCGGGGGCCGCACTAAAGGCCACCAGGGGCCGCCAGTGGCCCGCGGG
Source organism: Lampetra planeri (assembly GCF_965212315.1). Taxonomy (NCBI): domain Eukaryota; kingdom Metazoa; phylum Chordata; class Hyperoartia; order Petromyzontiformes; family Petromyzontidae; genus Lampetra; species Lampetra planeri. Next base: position 1,243,494 of record NC_136159.1, read on the forward strand.
CCTTGCCATGGAGACCGCCGCCGCTCTATTCGCAACAACCTTGCCGCTGTGCACCCCAAGCCAAGCCCCCTAAACCCAGCACTCTCACCGCTACACCAATCCGAAAGGCTCCCCTACCCCTGCGTCCCCTACCCGTGACCCCCCTACCCGTGGGTCCCCCCTTACCCGCGGGCCCCCTTACCCGTGGGTATGCCGAGCTGCTTGCTGCCTCTGCCGAAGCCCTTCACCACCTTGCCGCGGCACCAGCACGGGAGGCTCTTCATGGCACGGCGACCCCTGGGGAGAGAGGCGAGGTCAGCTCCGAGGTGAAAGGAGGGGGAGGGAGGTCAAGGGCGAGGTCACGGGGTCCAGGGGTCACGGTAAAGAGGTCACGGGACGCGCGTCGGCGCCGAGTCACGCACGGGGGGGGGGGAGGAGCTACGGGAAGCCGGGGAGTCACGTGGTTCACGGCGCGCCACGTCCTGTAAAGAGCGCCCCCGGAAGCGGAAGTTAGGGGAGGAGGGCGCGCGGGATTCCTGACGTCATTCACGATGGCGGTGAGGACGGAGCGGGAGACGTGGGGAGAGAGAGGGGAGAGAGACGTGGGGACGGAGATATAAGGGGACGGGGAGGGAGAGACATGGGGAGGGAGGGAGACATGGGGACAGAGGGAAACCAATAGACACAGGGACATGGGGACAGAGAGACAAGGGGACGGAGAGATACACGCGGGGACACGGTGGACACACGGGGACACATGGGGACGGAGAGACACTGGGACGGTGTAGGAGGGGGGTCGCGTGGAGACGGGGACGTCTCCATGTCCCCGTGTGAACGTCCATTCGGGAATATAAGAGGAAGACGTTGGAGACCTGTAGTAATGTGGGAGTAGGGATACGTGGACACGGGTGCATGAAGACACGGGGAATATGGCAACATGGACACGTGGGGGGGGGGGGGTCTGGGGACATTGGTACATTGAGATGTGTAGTACTGTACTGTAATGGGGAGCTGAAGGTATGGGGTACTGACTGACGCGTAGTTGCCTGCTTACATTCGGACAGGGGTGTACATAGAGGCATGGGAACTTCGGGCCCAGCATCGAGACATGAGGACCTTGAGCCAGTGAGCCATGGGAACACAGATCTAGAGTTCTGAATACATGGGGGGAATTGTCATAGGGAGAATGTTACTAATGGGGAGCTGCGGGCATGGTAAAATGAAACATGGCTACATGGGTTAATTTGTGGACGTGGGGTAATGTGGACCTCGGGACCCGAAGACAGAGGGGCATAGAGACATTGGGGGGGAATGGGACCATGGGGACACGTAGACCTTGTGACCATGGGGATGTGGATGCATGGAAACGTGGAGACACGATCAGGGACCACAACATGGGGGGGGGGGGGGACGCTGGGATCTGGAGACATGGGTTACGCATCGTGGTGGAACTTTGGATACGGGGGGGGGGGGTGGTGGCTGGAAGGGATCTCCGCGAGCGGTGATCCTAACCGCGCTCAGGGGGTGACCTCGCGTGCTTTGGGTGCCCTCAGGACAAGGAGAAGAAAAAGAAGGAGAGCATCTTTGACCTGTCCAAGTACCTGGACAAGAGCATTCGCGTCAAGTTCCAGGGCGGCAGAGAAGGTGCGTAATCTTGAGTTCGCTTACTGGTTTGTTGAATGGAAACAAATCAAACTCGATGCGTTCGTCAATAACGCTGTGGCCTCAAAATAAAATATATAATACATAGGCGACGTTTCAGGCAATGGCCCTTAATAACAGATCAGAGCGATAGTGGAGAAAGGGTTTAAGACGGCACTTTACAGCTGGGGCTCAAATGAGAATTGCATTTTTTTTGTATTTCTCTTTGGTCACTTAGACAAAATGTTGTTGCTAGGTAAACACAAAGAGTTGCTAGATTACGTTATTTTGGTGATGCTGTTTCTGGTGGCAGTGGTGCACAACCACAACAAAGAAACTCAACACATTTACCACTTATACTGTGGCCTTTACAGGAAAATTATATAATCAGCGACGTTTCAGGGAACGGCCCTTATTCATGCGCTGTTGCACGGAACGTCAACGGGTATATTTATTTTAATGCATTGTCATTGGCAAAGTTACTCGATCTAGTGACAATCGCCAAGTTGCCAACACTGATCAGTGCTTCGGGTGTCTCCCCCACAGCGAGTGGCATGCTCAAGGGATACGATCCGCTCCTCAACCTGGTACTGGATGGCACTATCGAATATCTGCGAGGTTGGTGGCCCTGCGACACATCTTATTATCGACATATGCGTTGTGCTAAGTGATTGTTGGTGCTGGTTAGTGATGTCGCAGTGGTAATGAATGTTGCTGAATAGTGATGGTGGTGGCGATGCAGGGCAGTGCTGCGGGATGGTAAATGTATCGAGCCTGGATGGTCCTGGTGGTGCTCAGCATTTGTGACAAGTGGCGGTAACGAGTGGCGGTGGTGGACGGTGGTGGGTGTCGTCGGTGCTGAGTGGTAGCGGTGTCGGGGGCTGGTGGCAAGTGTTGCTCGGTGTTGGTGATGAGTGGTGGCATTAGTGGTGTTGCGGTGTTGTTATTGGCGACACACAGACCCGGATGACCAGTACAAGCTGACGGAGGACACGCGACCGCTGGGCCTCGTTGTGTGTCGTGGAACGTCCGTGGTGCTCATCTGTCCTCTGGACGGCATGGAGGCCATCCCCAACCCCTTCGTGCAACAGGACGGCTGACCTTGGGCCATCTCGGGCGACCCCTTGAGTAACCCATGGATGACCCCACATCCTGCAAGCTCGGTCAATGTGCGATGGAGGCGTCATTTCTTAGCCGTCGTGGTGTCAGTGTTGCCCGTCGATGGGTAGCCCGCGGTGCGTTTGCATGGAAATAAATGAGGCAGGGGACTGGTTTTGTAATAAAGTTGATTTTAATGTTTTTTTATACTTGCGAACCACCAAGTGTTGTCGGAATAGTCGTACTTTCCCTGAGTTACTCCTACCATTGTGGTTTTAATAAGGTAGCGCTGTGTCGTGAGCAAAACTCGCTATACCTCTAATAAAACACCTCCCACGTGGCTGCTGACTTTTAGTACATTTATAGGGATCTGTACTTGCAATTGTAAACAAATAAAAAGCTGAACCGTTTTTTAAGTCATTCAAACTCAACACAATTTGTCTGTGTCACTTGGTGATGCTGAACAGTGTTTTTTTGGGACTGAACGATAAGTCGGGAGTGTTTATAGATCAACCCCAATGCTTTATTGTGTAACGGTCGTGAGCACAGATTATGATTAAGCCATCAGAGGAAACCAAACCCAGTAGTAAAAGGCACTCAAAACCAAACTCCCATCTAACGCGACTACCATGGGTACTGTTCCCATGAGCTACACTTATTGATTCCCCCACCCGTGTTGAGGACTGTCTACCAGACACTTTCATCTCATCCACATTGTTCACCGCCACCAGACACTGCAGGTCACCTCGATTATCTTTCTGATTCTTCCCTCGCCTCATCGTCCCTTCTCTCAAAAGCTCGTTATTCAAGTAGAACTGAATCTTGTTGAAGGAAGTCACCCCCCCCCCCCTATTGGCTAAGCTATTATGGCCATAGTGCAATTTGGCGAGAGCGACCGAGTGACGTGAAGTCGGGCCCCGCCACTCGTGATCGCCTACGCACCAAGGCGCTGTTGTTGCCGAGCTGCCCTCTGGCCCCCGGGGATTCCTGCTAGCCCAGGGACGGCACTAACCCCGTCTCGGGCGCACTGGTCTTGATGAGCGCCTGCACGGCGCGGAACTTGGGGTGGTCTTTGTCGGCAACGAGTTGCAGCAGCACCGCCTCGCTTGTCGTCACTATCACCCCGGCCTGAGACAGCCTCTGCGAGACAATGCGGACACGCACGGCGGACAGGTGTAAATGTGTGTAAACGCACGGTTACACGGGTGCAAGCAGTTACCCCGGTGCAAGCAGTTACCCCGACACGCGAACACGCACAAATGCAAAACATTTGGGCAACCAGTTACCTAGGGCTGAAGATGTTCAAGAACCTTTTTGGTGGGACACATTAAGATACCAAGGGGTCGTCCAATACCAGCGCGCGTGCAGAGTGTAAAGAGGCCATTGGAGTGACTTAGCATTCCAATGGCCTCTTTCCCCCCTCTCACCTTTCCCCACAGGCAGTGTGTCCCGTTATGCAGTCGGGTAAATCGTGCGTGCCAACGAGCAAAGTGTAGATCTTCGATGCGCCATTGGGTTCTAAACCACGTGCGCACTGTTTGGCGCAACATTCGAGGTTTCGCTCCACGTGCCGGAAGGAGCTTCTTCGGTCACGGCACGTGGAGTGACACGTGGTTACACGTCGAGACCCAATGGGAGAACTCCAACGTCTCGCATTGCGCACTCTCCCTTTACGATGGCGGCGGCAGCGGCTGGCGGACAGTCGACGGTCAGTGGGCGGACAGTGGGCGACCCGTGGGCGACCCGTGGGCGAGGAGCGGCGCGCAGCGAGAGACCTGCAGTGCGAGCAGCCGGTCGGTCTGGCTGCGTGACGACGTCGCGTCGCCCACCACGTGCACCTCGTAGCCCCTGGCCGTCAGCTCCAGGGCCGTCTGCTGGATGCACACGTGCGTCTGTGACGGGACATGCGCGCACAGTGGTAGTGTCAACTTGTATACAGTTACATTCGTGGAGGGAGTTTGGAAGTACATGGGCAGGTTAATGACATCATCCCGCACCTCCGAAAGAAGTTCAACATACATCACCTCACCACAACTGATAATCTGGTTTAATCACAGCCTCGTCCATGCGAGTCTTTCGGTCTCTATATGGGTCGTGTTGATGACTCGGTTACACTTCGTCCTCCGTGTACTTAACTTCTCATTGGCCCTGCTTGGCCACGAGCCAAATTCAGACGCCTTTTAGTGAGGCCCAGCATAGCACGATTTGGTTTGGCCAAGGGTCCTGCGTTATTAATTGAACCCTTACTAATTGGCTGTGTCGGGTGGTGGCGGGTTTAACGACGAATTTTTTTATTTACGCGATCTAACCCAAAAAACCTCTTATGGCTCTGTGCCCCAGTGGAAACGGGGTTTACGATTCTCACCTCGACGCCAAAGAGAACCACGCTGCGGACTGCCCTGAGCTCCCCCAGCAGCAGAGCCTCCACCTCGGGCACCAGCATGGAGAAGCGGGTCTTGGGGAGGACCGCCCTGGCGCCAGCGAGGTTCAGCTCCGGCACGGTGCTGCCCAGGCCCTTGGGGTACTGCTCAGTCACCACGACGGGGACGTCCAGCTCCCTCGCGCCCTCTATCTGCGACGACGAGGGATGGTGGGGAGAGACAGCTCAAGCTGGGCACAGCTCCGACAGCTGCAGGACTCACGAGTGCTCAGAACGCGACTGGCACCGCTTACCGCCCTCCGCATCGCTTGGCATTTCTCAGCGGCCACTCGGAACCGCTCAGTGTCGCTCGGCACCACTCAGGTCAGGACAGCTCAGCACAGCATCGCTCGGCACCACTCAGCATCGCTGGGCACAGCTCGGGAACACTCAGCACCGTTCGGCACCACTCAGTGCGGCACAGCCGAGCACCCACCAGTCTCTGCGCCACCAGCGCGACCTCGCCGAAGCACTTGACGGCAGGGCGGAACCGCTCCTGCATGTCGCAGCAGAAGAACGCGGAGCTGTGCGGCTCCAGCAGCCCCAGAGGTCGAGACGTCTGCGAGTGAACACGAATCACAAGGGAGCAAAACTCGCGCGCACACGCATCGATTCTGCAGCGCTCTCTGAACACGCGTTTGTCATGTAAAGCATTTCATTGTTCATGGAACGAGACGCGCAGGCAGAACGTGACACACACGAGTTCCCGTGACACACACATGTCCCCGTGTGACATACACACACACACCTGCCCCGTGTGACACACACACACTGTGACACACACACACACCTGCCCCCATGTGACACACACACATCCCTGTCCCGTGTGACACACACACACACTACCTGTCTCCCGCCAGACAGAGGCACCGCCCTCAGCCTGCAGGGCGCCTCGATGCTCATCTCGGGACCCGCGTCCACGAAGCTCCCCCACTGCTCGCTGTAGAGCTGCACGGCGAAGTCTCCGCGCAGCGCCGCCTCCTGCTCCCGCTCGCCGGCGAACGCGCTCCGGAACGCGGCCCGAGACTCCTCCAGCCCCGCGCCGCGCGACATCGGCGCGACCCGGGCCCGGTCACCGACACACAGCAGCGCGCTCAGCTGCGAGGACATGGCGAGACGGACGGCTTCACCGCCACTCGCACTCACTCACTGCTGCTGCTCACTACTGCTGCTCACTACTGCCACACTCACTGCTGCTGCTGCTCACCACTGCCACACTCACTGCTGCTGCTGCTCACTACTGACACACTCACTATTATTCCTCGCCACTTCTCACCGTGACACTCACTTCTGCCTACTGATCACTCACGCTTGCTGGTTCTCACCGGCGCCTGCGCTGCTTACTACGAATACCACAGCTCGCTAGTGCTCGCTATTCCTCACCACTCCTCACTGATGCGGCTCACCACTGCGCCCACCCTGACCCCTCCCCACCCTGACCCCACGCTGAGCCTCTGACCCCTGACCCCATCGCGTCACCGCCCCCCCCCCCACAACGCACGTGGGGATGTCGCCGCCCCCGCCGCGTGCTTCAAAAACGTTTCCGGGTCGCGCGAGAATCTCGCGAGAGTCTCGCGAGATCCTGCACCGGCCAAGATGGCGGCGCTGTGTCGGTACTCACAGGTGGCGTGGGGACGGGGTGAGGGCGAGGGGTGAGGGGACGGGGCGAGGGGTGAGGGGCGAGGAGTGAGGGTGAGGGGTGAGGGGACGGGGCGAGGGGTGAGGGGCGAGGAGTGAGGGTGAGGGGTGAGGGGACGGGGCGAGGGGTGAGGGGCGAGGAGTGAGGGTGAGGGGTGAGGGGACGGGGTGACGGGTGAGGAGTGAGGGTGAGGGGTGAGGGGACGGGGCGAGGAGTGAGGGGCGAGGAGTGAGGGTGAGGGGTGAGGGGACGGGGTGACGGGTGAGGGGACGGGGTGAGGGGTGAGGGGACGGGGTGAGGGGACGGGGTGAGGGGTGAGGGGACGGGGTGAGGGGTGAGGGGACGGGGTGAGGGGACGGGGTGACGGGTGAGGAGTGAGGGGTGAGGGGACGGGGTGAGGGGACGGGGTGAGGGGACGGGGTGAGGGGACGGGGTGAGGGGACGGGGTGAGGATTGAGGAGTGAGGGGTGAGGAGACGGGGTGAGGAGTGAGGGGTGAGGGGCGAGGGTGAGGAGTGAGGGGACGGGGTGACGGGTGAGGGTGAGGGGTGAGGGGACGGGGTGAGGGGACGGGGTGAGGGGTGAGGGGACGGGGTGAGGGGACGGGGTGAGGGGACGGGGTGAGGGGTGAGGGGACGGGGTGAGGGGACGGGGTGAGGGGACGGGGTGAGGGGACGGGGTGAGGGGACGGGGTGAGGGGACGGGGTGAGGGGTGAGGAGTGAGGGTGAGGGGACGGGGTGAGGGGACGGGGTGAGGGGTGAGGAGTGAGGGTGAGGGGACGGGGTGAGGGGACGGGGTGATAATTGAGGGGTGAGGGGCGAGGAGACGGGGTGAGGGGACGGGGTGAGGAGTGAGGGGACGGGGTGAGGGGCGAGGGATGAGGGGACGGGGTGAGGAGTGAGGGGTGAGGGGCGAGGGGTAAGGAGTGAGGGGACGGGGTGAGCTGCGGGGGTGAGGAGACGGGGTGAGAGGTGATGTGAGGGGTGAGCTGCGGGGGTGAGGAGAGGTGATGTGAGGGGGTGGCGACAGGGTGAGGAGGGGTGATGTGAGGGTGAGGAGACGTAGGTGAGTGGTGAGGAGAATAAGGTGAGATGGGTGAGGAGACAGGGATGAGTGGATACGATTGCGCGTTCGGGGTATGAGAGATGAGGGTCAGTGGGTGAGGGGATAAGGGGTGAGTGAGGGGATAAGGGTGAGTGAGGGGCTAAGGGGTGAGTGAGGGGCTAAGGGGTGAGTGAGGGGGTAAGGGTGAGTGAGGGGGTAAGGGTGAGTGAGGCTGTGTCAGAGGCTTAAGCGAGTGGGGTGGGACCTGGGGCGAAGGGTGAGGATGCGTTGACTGCGGTTTAAGGTGAAGGTTACGAGTGATGCCTCGGGGGTGATGATGGGACGGGGTGAGGGTTGGGGTTCATAGGGAGGGGTGTGGGTGAGGTTGGTGAGTCGGTGAGACCGACTCACCAGGGTGGGGTGGGGGGTGGGTGAGGTTACATCTACGACAGCACGGGGGTCACGCACTGTCTGGGAGACTTGAGTGGTTCGCGCACCGCGCTACGAACCCGGCGACTTTGGTTCGATTTTCGCTCGTGGCCAACATCGGTGGCGAATATCTGACCCGTGCAGTGTAAAACAATAAGACATCAGCACTGGGGGAGATAAAGGCGGCTATGCCCCCCCCCCGCTCCCCACCACCTCGTGCGCGGTGCCGACTACGGCCTCACGAGCACCACGTGCACCCAACAGTCCTTGTGAGCTTCACGGGGGGGGGGGGGGGGGTCAAGAGCCACATGGCTCACAGGGCTCACAGGGCTATACCTAATACATGAACTGAACTGACCTTTCTAGATTTGAAGTTTTCGTGACTGTAAGGATCCCTACTCTTTGGTTTTTCGGTAAAGTCACGTAGGTAAAAAATAAAGATTTTTTTTTTTACATTTGTTTTAATTTTAATTTATTTTATTTTATATGTTTTAGCTACGTGACTTTACCGAAGAAACCAAAGAGTGTGAGCTGACCTTGTCTTTCTTGTTGCAGCAGCAGTGCGTGTACAGGAGAAGGCTTCAGGCGCTGCCCAGCCTCTGCGCCACCGCCGCACAGCGATGTGGGCACGAGCCGGCAACGCGAGCCCCGGTGCTCCAGCACGCGCAGGTGAGGGCAGCCGCGGTCCCCGCGATCATTGTCAGAGGGGGGTGAGTGAGGGGATAAGGGTGAGTGAGGGGATAAGGGTGAGTGAGGGGATAAGGGTGAGTGAGGGGATAAGGGTGAGTGAGGGGATAAGGGTGAGTGAGGGGATAAGGGTGAGTGTGGATAAGGGTGAGTGAGGCTGTCAGAGGCTTAAGCGAGTGGGGTGGGACCTGGGGCGAAGGGTGAGGATGCGTTGACTGCGGTTTAAGGTGAAGGTTACGAGTGATGCCTCGGGAGTGATGATGGGACGGGGTGAGGGTTGGGGTTTATAGGGAGGTAGGAGTGGCACTTTCACCGGTGAGACATCATCATCAGTGTGAGGGCAGCCACACATTTGAAAACATTGGGGTTTGACAGCGCGTTGATGGTGATAATGGGGGGTGGGGGTGTTTTCACATGTTGTGTATTGTCGGGGGCCGCACTAAAGGCCAGCATGGGTTTGGTAATTGCACTTGCTTCATAGGGGCGAGGAATCGCCCCCAGTGACGAGCTCGCATCTGGCTCCAATTCCAAATGGCTCGCATGGTAGAGCCTGAACAGACTGAGTGGATTTTGGCAGATGCAACTCTCTCGACCAATGCGCTTGTGAGGAGAGGCAAAACCACATGGATCGTCTCCCTGAGATGTCCTGCAGCACCATAATGCGCTCCTCAAGATTTGGCAAATGCCAACACTGGAAGCCTGTGCAGAATATTGGGAAAAGACGAATATCGGTTGGACAGGAGACACGACAAGAAGATTGGATGATTTAATATGTTGTCGAGAATGGAGGATCCATTACACACGTTATTTAATACATTGCCGATCATGAAGGATATATGAATAAGTTAAATGAGAACTGCTTTAACATTGACATCTGTCAAGTGCAGGAGAGGGGGACTGGGTGCGTGTAATTTTGTGTGCCCTATGCTTGGTCAATGTACTTGTCTGTCGCGTACCTGAGTGCAGAGTCCTCGTGTGCCATGCACCTTTGTGTCGCGTGCTTGTTGTTACGTGTACTCTCCGGCCGTGTGCTTGGCTGATGCTCGCGGCTGCGGTTCTGCCCTGCCACAGGGGAACGCGTACTCCACCGGAGGGAGAAAGGGATTCTTTTCGGAGTTTTTTGACAACATTAAGCAGGACATGACAAAGAATAAAGAAATGAAGGAGAGTCTTAAAAAGTTCCGAGAAGAGGCGAAACGACTCGATGAGTCTGATGCCCTGCAACAGGCGAGGAGGAAATACGTGAGTATGGATTACGCATGCCCCACAGGCACCGCAAACACACAGGCACACTCACACTGCACAGAGACACATGGAAACCACAAGCATATGGACACACACCACACAGACATGCAAACAACACACAGAAACACGGACACCATGGGCAAATACATACTCACACAGGCACCACATGCACACATGCAAATAACACAGACACATGGAGACCACAAACACACGGACGCTGTGGGCACATAATACTCACACAGGTACCACACACACACATGCAAGCAACACACGGACACCATGAACACACAGGCACCATAAATATGCACACACCACAGACAGACACACACAAACAGATATCATGAATATGCAAACATCGGAAAACAACCACACGGACACCGTGAGACATGTCAATTCCACTGTTCTGTCCGCCACTGCCTGCCGTTTCCGTCCGTCTAGAAAACAATCGAATCGGAGACGTTGAAGACGTCGGAAAAGCTTAAGAAGAAGATGGAGGAGCTGTCGGACACCGTGAAGGAGGTGCGAGGCGAGCCGGGATGACGAGCTGCGTCGATTTGTCGACTCAAAGCTAGAATCGACGCCTTGTTTGTGGTGGATCATTCAGCCTCTTTCACTAACTGTTGGCATGTTATTAGATTCGCCTGTGTGTGTTTGTGTGAATGTGTGTCGATGTATGTACGTATGTTGAACCTCTTTCACTCCGTACTTAGCCAACCATGCTAATCGGATGAGCGGGGGAAGGACAAAAAACTAAAGACCAAAAGAAATTAGTTTTGAACCGAGATGTAAAAGTGCATAGCTCCAGTGGCTTCCTAATATTGGAAGGAAAAGCATTCCAGACAGCGGAAGAAGCACATTTGAAAGTTCACGATATGCAGTGACCATCTTTGTTCAATGGTTAGCCTTGTGTGTATGTTGTGTCTTGTGTGTATGTTGCGTGTGTGGTTGTACTACAGAGCAGTGAAGAGGTGGTTGTATGATGGTGGTGTAGCCCTGTACATGTGTGTGTGCGACTATGCCACAGGGCTTTGAGGAGGTGGGTGTATGTCAGTGCGTGTATGAATGTGTGTTTTGTTATTGGGGAGCGGTGGAACAGTGGTAAGAACACTGCTACGAACCCGGAAACCTGAGTTCGATTCCCGCTTACAGGCAACACCAATGACAATTATCTTAACCAGTCCTGGGCCTCCCCTAGGTTGACGAATCCTCAAATGAATATGTGGGCGTTGTGTAAAAACATTCACCGCTTGGGGAACACAGGCAGCCAGGAATGCCATTGGCCACCTATAACGTCGTGTGCTGTGCCAGCCTTCATAGTCGCTGCTAGCATGCAGCACTTGCCCCAAAAGTCTGTTTAAGGCTATATGGGGGATCTTTGTGTAATTGTGCCGTAGGGCTTTGAGGAGGTGGGTAAAACCGATATTGGGAAGAGGCTCAAGGAGGGGGTGGAGGGAGCCGCCCGCACCGCCAAGGACTCTGCGCAGTCCGTGTCGCGGAGCGGGGAGATGCTGGGGAAGACGTCGGCATTCCGCGCAATCTCACAGGTACTGGCAGCATCACACCCGGCGTCACACCCGGCTTCTCACCAACACGCATCAGACACCAACACCCACAGCAATACGGCCCAATGCACCAACGTACACATGAACACACAAATACACACACGGACAGCAATCATTGCCCCCCCCCCCTACTACGGAAACTTGGCAGGATCCTCTGGAAAAATGCTCAGTGGGGTTTTCTTGGGTAAACACGAGTTACAAAGCCAACAGTAAAACTCCCAACACACATCAACTCACGGAAGCACACACACACCGATCAACGCACGCACACGCGCCAGCGCATCTTGGTGAGTGGGCGTGTTTGTGGTGCAGAGCGTGGAGTCAGTGAAGAGGGAGATTGATGACAGCGTGCTGGGCCGCACCGGCAGCTACCGGCCCCCGGCGGTGCTTAGGAAGCGAAGCGAGGGCGCTGCCGACAAGGACACGGAGGAGAAGATCTTCTCGGCCAACACGTGAGACGCGCGGCGGCCACAGCTACGGCGTGACGCACGAGACACGGAGACACGGAGAGACAGCGATGGTGGTGGTGTTCACCAGTCTGCTTGATGCGGTGTGCCTGTATGCTGTGTGTGCTGTATGATGCATACTGTGTGCATGTGTGGTGTATGTTGCGTACTGTGTGCCTATATGCTGTGGGTGCTATAAGATCCATACTGTGTATCTGTATGCTGTGTGTGCTGTATGATGCGTACTGTGTGCCTATATGCCATGGGTGCTGTATGATGCACGCTGTGTATCTATGTCCCAGAGAGGCGATGGGTGTGGTGCTACACAAGGACTCACGTTGGTATCAACAGTGGAGGGAGTTCCGCGATGGGAACGTCGTCTTCAACAGTGAGACTCCGTCTCTAATCCTAGCCTCACCCCTAACCCCAACCTCACCCCTCCTCACCCTTCGTGTATTGTGAGTGTGGTAGTGGTGGATAGTGAGTGTGGTAGTGGTGGATAGTGAGTGTGATTGTCCTAGTTCAGGGGTCGGAAACTGAAATAACAAGAAGCGCTATTTTTTTCGAGTTTGTTAAAAAACCTTCAATATTTAAACAGCCGCAATCCATTTGAAAATGAGACGGTGGTCCTTAATTAATGTCGTCACAAGCAGTCCTTAAAGAGCCGCACGTTGCCGACCCCTGTCCTGGATTGTGGAGATTTTGTAACGTCGTGGTTAACGTTACCGCAGCCCTCGCAGCAACTATTGTGGGTGGTGTTGGAGCGGTGTGTGTGGCGGGGCTCGCTGTGCGTGGTGTAAAGCATGGTGAGACCACCGCGGTGCGGTGTCGGCACGCCGAGTGAAGCTGTGAGCGTGCGCCGCGTCACCGCACCGCGTGTGCCGTGTTGCAGGGTTCTTTGAGATGAAGATGCGTTACGACGAGAGTGACAACGCTATGATCCGCGCGTCACGCACCCTCACCGACAAAGTCTCCCAGCTCGTCGGTGAGTAGCCTCTCTTTCTATCTCTCACTCTCGACCTCGGAGGGGTTTGAAGTCCGATTCCGCCCGCATTATTAAAGAGCAGGGGGGTGAAGCGTCTGCCGTGTCCGTGCTCTGCTGGCAGGGGGACTTTTCTCCAAGACGGAGATGTCCGAGGTGCTCACAGAGATCCTCAAGGTGGACCCCACCTTCGACAAGGAGCGGTTCCTCATGCAGTGCGAGAAGGACATCATCCCCAACGTGCTGGAGGTGAGCTCACTCGCTCGCCCAGATTCTCACCACGCTCACCCAGCACCTCGTTCACTCACCCAGCACCTCGTTCACTCGCCCAGTACCTTGTTTGCTCACGCAGGAGAACTTTGCTCGCTCGCCGAGAATTTCCCTCGCCAAAAATCTCAGTCGCTCACCCAGAACCTCGCTCGCTCATCCAGATCCTCACTCGTCCACCCAGGACCTCTCTCGCTCACCGGCATGTCTCCGTGTCTCCGTGTCTCCGTGTCTCCGTGTCTCTGCCCAGGCGATGTTGCGGGGACAGTTGGACGTGCTGCAGGACTGGTGCTACCAGGCGGTGAGTCTGCCCATCCGCCCGAGTCTCTCGCACGTATGGCTGGAGGAGGAATCATCATCATCATCATCACCTGCCAATGTCTATCCACTGCTGGATAAAGGCCTCCCCACACCCATCGCCATCTCTGTCCAGTGTTCCTACAAATCCGTCTCACGCATAGACATGAACTTATTTAATCACTCCAACTCTGCGGTGGATAGCAACCTTGTAAGTCTATGTACAGATACGTTTAGCTAGCAAATGGCTTCAGTTGATGTGGGGTGGATTTCTGCTTCAAAGCCTCCCACTGAATGTTGAGTTCTACTCTGTGGTCCTCACATTGTGATTCATAAACTCACACGGAGGCTCATAGAGTCACACAGAGACTCGGGGTCTTAGAGCATGGTTTCCCAAACTCCAGTCCTGGAGACTTGTTCTCCATGTCTCACGTGACGTGCAAAGCAATGAATGGCGTCTGCGGCAATGGACACCTAATTCAAATTAACATTGAGGTCATAATAAAGGTTTTTGGGTTGGATCGCGTTATTGTAAATGTGTCGCAACCCTCCACCACCCGACACGACCAATCAGTAAAAAATGTATCACGTTAACGAAACGCCGATTAGTTACTTCTTCAGCCCACCGGTGTGTTTGAAGTGTGAATCCGCAACATTTAGAATTTGAGTACTGGTCGCGAAAGCCTCCGTGTAAAACTGTTTGGAATGTTGGCGTTTGCCAAAATCTCTCGCCATTTCGGGCGGGAGTGCGGTAGCGACACTCGTGCCTCGCAAGCAAGAAACTTGGGTTAAATTCCCGACTCGGGCATCTGCGTGGAGATTGAATGTTCTCTTCCCCTGTTGTTCCTCCCGGTTCTTCCGTTTCCTTCCATTGATGAAACAAAAAAAACATCTAATGTAACTTGTCGTGGCCAAACATTGCAATGCTGAAATTAGCAACTTGGGATTTTATGAGGGGGTGTGTCGGTGTTTGTGCGCGTGTTTGGTATCGCACAGACGTACAGTCAGCTCGCTCACCCCATCAAGCAGGCTAAGGCCATGGGATGCTCCTTCCACTCGCGCATCCTCGACATCGACAACATTGACGTGAGTTCCCCTCCTCCTCCTGCCTGTCGTCGTTGTCACCGCGTCCCGGAACCGCATGCTTTGTCCTGCATGCTGGGGCCTGAATGCCATGGGCCGTGTGCTACGAGCTGTATGCTGAGCTATAACCTTTGTGCTCTGCTATGAGCTTGTGATTTTGCTATGCTGTGGTCTATCTGGTTTCTGTGTCCTGCGACTCACTGCTCAACTCCTGCTCTGCTGCGTGCATCCGTGCGTCACCGCGTGTCTCTGCGTTTCACCGCGTCTCTCGGCATCTCCACGCGTGTGTCCGTGCATCTCCACGCGTGTGACCGTGCGACGCCGCGTGTGTCCGCGCAGCTGGCGATGGGGAAGCTGATGGAGCAGGGCCCCGTGCTCATCATCACCTTCCAGGCTCAGCTCGTGCTGGTGCTGCGAGACTCCAAGGGGCAGACGGTGGAGGGCGACCCCGTGCGTACCCACAACCTCTCACCCCCACCAAGGGAGTTAAACGAGCGCGCGTGCGGTTTAAAGTCCGCGTGCTTTAACGCCACTCCTCACCCTGCCCGCTCTGCCCGCACCCGCCCCCCCCGCCCCGTGTGTCTGCAGGACAAGGTGGTGCGTATGCTGTACGTGTGGGCTCTGTGCCGTGACCAGGAGGAGCTCAATCCCCTGGCTGCGTGGCGCCTCCTGGACATCTCGGCCTCCAGCTCGGAACAGATCCTCTGATCGCTCACCCCGCTCCCGGCCCCGCTCCTGGCTCCACAACGGCGACCACATCTTGGCTCCGGTTTAGTCAGAGCTCCGATACTGCAGCTCGTAGGGTGTGCCGCCACCGCCGGGAGTGGTGGTTGGTGGTGGTGGTGGGAGGGGGAGGATGAGCCGAGCGTGAGCACTGCTATGGGGGTGGGGGGGGGCACGGTACGGGTGAAGGTGCAGCCCTGAAATTGCTTGTTCGAGCCACTGCTGGCGGAAAGGCCTCCACTACAGGGAGCTCTTAAGAGAGCAAAGAGGGTATTCTGCCTACTTTTCCACACTGGCCCGACATCTTGGAAGAGGTGGAAGGTGGACGCGATTCGTAATGATTCCTCCTCTCTCCTCCTCCGTGTAACTCGGGGCCCCAATGCGCGCTAGCGGGCAGCGTGTGTCACGTTTATTGCGACCTTGCCCGGCCCTGTACTGCCAAGATGAGGACGACACCATTTTTTATTGATTGATTTTTTTAATGTAAAAAATAGTGCTATGTTGGAAGAGAATGGTTATTATTATTATCATCATCATCATTATTATCACAGTCATAATGCGCTATACATGAAGCTATTAAAACAGGCGAAACGCGAGCTGGCTGATGATTCTGCTGTGTCGACGCGACACGGACTCTGCGCCGCTCGGGTTGGGATTGCTCCCTCCACCTCCCGCTTTCCTCCTGGGCCCCGTGACGACGGAGCCCTGTAAACACGCAGCAGCAGCGGTGCCTGCAATTACAGCAGCACCCACTCCACTCCATTGTGCTCAACTCCACTCAATGGGGCCATATATTTCTGGCGGCAGCCGCGATCACCGTCATGTCCCATCCGTCAGCGCGTCTTCGTCTCGTGCGTCCTGGGATGCGATGGTTTTGATGAGCACGAGCAGGGCCATCCATAGGGGGGTGTGCAGCCCGGGGCAACTAAACAGGAAGTATTACATCTGACACCACCGTGACGTCGGAAGCACGGGGGGGGGGGGAGGGTAGGGGGGGGTCACCCCGACTCGCCGTTACCCTAGGGACGGCTCTGAGCACCGCGATGTGATGGTGGACACCGATGAGTGATTGGTCGGTGACACGGAGGTTGCTCACAGCTCCTTGTCTAATCCACTCCAGTCCGGTGTGATAGTGTCAGTCCTCGCCTGCATTGCCCACTCCAGTCCAGTGTGCTCCAGCCACCTCTCGTATGCTTCCAGTTCAGTGTCATCTACTCCACTGTAGTGACACAATCCAATGGAGTGTGAGCAATTTAGCACTTCCCTCCCCCTCTGCATTATCCAATCTCGTCCAGTGTGCTTCTCCAGCCCCCTCTCGTGTGCTCCACTCAATTGTGCTCCAGTCCACCTCGCTCCACTTCACTGTGCCGCACTCCAGTCTGCTCCGCTGAAGCGTTTGCCAACTCGATGGAGACGGGGCGAAGCGTGATCATGACCGCTACGTCCATCACGGCGACGGACTGTGGGCCTGAACCAGGCCCCCTCCGCGTGGTGAGTGGGAGAGCCGCCCTCCCGTGCCGGCGCGGTTCACCCCACGCTCGCCCCACGCTCACCGCCCGCGTCAACGCGGCTCACCCCACACTCACCCCACGCTCGCCCGACACTCGCCCCCCGCGTTGCAAATTAGCGTACGCATCTACCCACCTCCACTGGCACGACCAAACTGCGCCAGGGCCACGGTCGGGCCAACTGGCCCACTGGCGTGGATCAGGAAGCACCAGGATGTGTTTTCCACTGCAGAAACCAAGCCGTGCCAATAACGTTGCACGCACGAAAAAATGTATTGGCCTCGCTCGGGGCTCTTCGGCCCCGTTTGGTCCGCGGCCAGATTCAGAAGTGGTGAGCAAAGGGGTTAAAGCTAGCCGGACTGCGATGGAGCCCCACGCTGGCGCGGCTCGGATGTTGCAGTGGAAAAGGGGCGGTCGAGTCCCGACGCTACAAGTGCCGCCCGTTACGTTCTCTTGAAACCGCCTCCATTCAACCTGCAGCTGCTGCTCCACCGAGACCAAGACAAAGATGCCCCGTGTCGCCTTACCATACTTTTGGGGCAAATGTTGTTAGCGAGCAGTACATATGAAGGCCGGCACGGCACACGAGGGGGTGGGTGGCCAGCACCACGCCCGACCGCGTTTGTCTCCCGAGTGGCGATGTTTACACACCGCACCAGGTACTCTTTTGAGGTTGAGTCGACGTAGGGGAGGACCAGGACCGGTTTAGATAATCGTCACTGGTGTTCATGGCCGTGAGCCGAAATCGCACTCGGGTCACCGGGTTTGTAGCGCCGCGCGCTAACCACGACAATACCACTCCCCAGACACCAATACCAATATTGGTGTTAGTGTTCACGCGCGCATATACAGGCCCGTGCGCTCCAATCGCTGTCGCACGCACGCACGCGTGGCTGTGCGCTCGTTTCACCATTCCGCCAGGAGCTCGCGCATTCCCGTTTATTTCTGCCTCGCGCCTCCCGCCGTTTGTTCAGCGTGAGGCACCGTCTCCCTAAGCCCTTGGTCGTGGCGCTGCGTGGCGCCGTGCGGCCTCGACCACCGCCGATGTTCGATCGTCGCGCCTCCGGGGCGTCGGCTCCGACGGCTCCGCAGCATCCCCGGGCCGGGCGGTCGCTCCCCCCGTCCGCTCCCGGCGCTTAGCGTCCGCACGACGGCGCTGCGCGCCCGGAGGAAGAGGAGGAGGCCGGCGCGCGGGGTGGGGGAGCGCCGGCGGGAGGAGCCGGAGGGGGAGCGGCGCCCGGCGGCTTCGGGGCCGGCGCCGGCTTGACCGCCGCGGTTCTGCGCGCGCCGAGACGCGGGAACGCGGCGACCTGGGGGGGGCCAGGTTCACGAGCCGCCCCCCTCCCGGACGAGGTTGACCCCCGCGCGCCGCGAGGGAGGGGGGGCCACGCGGAGGGGCGCGGCGGGGAACGCGACGGGGGCCGCGAGCGGT
Source organism: Lampetra planeri (assembly GCF_965212315.1). Classification (NCBI taxonomy): domain Eukaryota; kingdom Metazoa; phylum Chordata; class Hyperoartia; order Petromyzontiformes; family Petromyzontidae; genus Lampetra; species Lampetra planeri. The sequence continues at coordinate 1,261,975 of NC_136159.1, forward strand.
GCCGGCGGGGCGGAGCGCCCGACCGCTCGGGCGGCGCGCACGGCAGACGGCCGCCCGGGCGGGGACGGCGCCCGTCTCCCAGGATGCACTGCGTCACCTGACCGGTCTCCTGCAGCTTCCTGAGCAGCTCCTCGAGCGCCAGGCTGGGTGCGCTCGCTCGCTCGGCGTGGCCCTGCTGCTGCCCGTGGTCCCCCCCCGCGGTCGTTGCGTCCGACCCAGCGCTGTCCCGGGGCCATACGGCGAAAGCGGCGGCGGCGGCGGCCGCGGCGGTCGCGACGGGCGACGGCCGCGGCCGGGGGTCCGCGGCGCCGCCGCCCGCCTTCCTGCGCGTCGCGGGCGGCGTCGACTCGGGGGTGGGCAGCGCCGCCAGCTCGGGGAGGGGGCGGCCGCCGGCGCGGGGGAACGGCGGGGGGAGCCCCCCCGCCCACTCGAGCGCCGTCACGTCCACCTTGCCGACGGCCATGAGCGGCACGAGCAGCGCGGCCGACCTGGCCACGGCGTCGACCTTGCCCCGCGCGGCGCCCTCCAGCAGCAGCTCCTCGAGCAGTCGCGAACGGCCGTAGGGCCCCGCCGGCCCCGGGCCGGCGCCCGGGGCCGGCGCCGCGGGCGGCGGCTTGCGCGGCCGCTCGGGCCGCCGGGGTTGGCAGCGCCGGAAGAGGCAGACGGTGGCGACGCAGGAGAGCGCCGCGCCGAGAGCGAAGGCGCCGAGCAGGCAGAGCCACACGATGCCGGCGGGGACGCGGCCCGGGGAGGTGGAGACCCGCGGCTCGCGGATCGCTCCTGTGGCGGCACGCACGGTGCCAGCGGCCACTCGCGAAACGCGGGACGCTCGCTACTCACTCTTGACACTCACTCCACAGTCATTACACTTGACGCTGCGCACACTTCACACTACACAATCACTACTCACTCAGACTTGACGCTACGCGCACTTCACACTACACAATCACGACTCAGACGTGACACTACACTTGGCACTCACTGCACATTCACTCTTCAGGCTTGACACGACTCATACTTGACACTCACTGCACAGTTATTACACTTGACGCTACGCACACTTCACACTACACGATCACTACTCACTCAGACTTGACGCTACTCACACTTGACACTCACTTCACAGTCATTACACTTGACGCTACGCACACTTCACACTACACAGTCACTACTCACTCAGACTTGACGCTACTCACACTTGACACTCACTTCACAGTCATTACACTTGACGCTACGCACACTTCACACTACACAGTCACTACTCACTCAGACTTGACGCTACTCACACTTGACACTCACTTCACAGTCATTACACTTGACGCTATGCACACTTCACACTACACAATCACTACTCGCTCAGACGTGACACTACTTACACTTGGCACTCACTGCACATTCACTCTTCAGGCTTGACACGACTCGCACTTGCCATGACTCGCGCACTGCACACTCACTTCACAATCGCTACTCACAGTTGACACTAAACGCAAGACACTCACTACTCGTACACCGTGACGCCCCGTGTGATGCTGTGGAGGAGACACTCACCGCTGGACGTCACAACGGAGTCTGTGGAAGCACGGGGCAATGGAGACGCACGTCATCATCGTCGTGGACATCATCGTCGTGGACATCATCGTCGTCATCGTCGTCATCATCGTTGTCATCATCATCATCGTCATCATCGCCGTCATCGTCGTCATCATCATCGTCAACATCATCGTCGTCGTCGTCATCATCGTCGACATCGTCGTTGTCATCGTCGTCGTCATCATCATTATCGTCGTCAACATCGTCGTCGACATCATCATTGTCGACATCGACATCATCGTCATCACCACCAAAGTCATCATCATTGCAACTACCATCATCATAGTCGTAACCATCGACGTCATCAGCATCGTCACCATCATAACCAGCGCCACCACAATCTTGCACAACCCATGACAATATACACACTAGGCCACTGCACCAAAGTCAAAACAGCACACAAATACAAAGAACCCCCGTATAGCCTTAACAGACTTGGGGCAAGTGCTGTTAGCGACCACCTATCAAGGCCGGCACAGCACACGTGGAGGCGGGTGGTCGGAACCACGCCCGGCTGCCTTTGTCTCCCTAGTGGCGATGTTTACTACACACCGCACCAGGTACTCATTTGAGTTCCCGAGTCCGGTTCAGATAATCGTCACTCGTACTCTTAGGTTTTTTCGGTAAAGTCGCGTAGGTAAAAATAATAATAAAATAAAAATCAATGAAAAAGAACTAAATCGATTTAATAACGTTATTTTTTATTTTTACTATTTATTTACCGAAAAAACCTAAGAGTATGAATCCTTGCAGTCACGAAAGCTTCAAATCTAGAATCGTCACTGGTGTTGGCCGCGAGCGTGAATCGAACTCGGGTCGCCAGATTCACCGCGCAGCGCGCTAATCGCTACACCGCCGCTCCCCAACCACTACCACGGCAACAACATCACCACGGCGCTTGTGCCAGGCTATGTGCGTGCACGTTAAGGCCACGTGAAGTGTCGATCTACCACAGCACATGGCACAGACAGAGACACTGGATCCCCCCCCCTGCAGGACTGTGGGGGGCTCACCGGCGCAGTCAGGCAGGTTCCCCGCGCTCCCCGTGGCGAGGGCTTGCTCCGCCATGGGGCTGGGGGCACAGAGGGGACCCCCCCTCATCCAGTTAGGCACGGCCCCCCACCGACACCGCCACTCAGCAACCAACCCCAAACATCCCCAAATCCTCGCGTCTCAGTGGGGCTGCTGCTGCCGTTTGGTGACGTCACTGCCAGTGCGTGGCGCTTTGTGACGTGTGGTGTACGGTCTGTGTTTGCGGTGTGCGTGGGTTATTGAGTGTAATGCGGTGTGTGTAGTGCGGTGCGAGTGGTGTGTGTATTGTGTGGTGCAGTGTGTGTAGTGCGGTGTGTGTGCAGCGGTGCATGTGGTGCAGTGCGTGTAGTGTGGAGCGTGTGGTGCGGGGTGCGTGCGGTGCATGTGGTGGTATGGTGCGTGCGGTGTGTGTGGTGGTATGGTGCGGGATGCGTGCGGTGCGTGCGGTGTGCGAGTGTCCGCACCTGCCGTGGGACGATGGCGTGACGCGGCTGCAGGTCCCCCCCGACCAGGCGCAGTACGGGTCCCGGGACGCCAGGCAAGCCCTGGGGCCCACGCGAGACGGAGCAGGTCAATAGCAGCGTATCTCCTGCACCTTCACAGTCAGTCCACTACTCAGAATCTTAATACATTTTTTGACCGGGCCTATTAATCACCCGGGCCAAAAATGCGTCGGTACCACCCTCCGCTCGAGCCCTGCCTGGGGTCTGGGTACCCGCGGGGAACCCACGGGGTACGCGCGACGCAACGGACGCACACCTGTCCACCCATACGGCTTACCCGTGTTGTTGCACAGGGAAATTGAGTAAAAAAAAAACATTGTCTATTTGTGTTTCTACCATGTGATGGGACTTTGTAGAATTAACATTTAGACTTATAATGGCACGGGGTGACCAACAAGGTCTGAATTGGTCTGTAATAAGGTAGGGGGCACTGGTAAGGGGTCGACAGTTGTGCGAACGTGACCCGACTCCCGTCGCCCATCGTGCGGCCATGGGCCTGGGGTGGGGAGCTTAGGGGGGGGGGGTTGTGGGGGGTGGGGGGAGTGTGAGAGGAGTGGGTTCACGAAGAAGTCGTGAGAAGGTGTGCGTGTGCTAGGCGTGTGCTAGCCGTGTGCTAGGCGTGTGCAAGGCGTGTGCTAGGCGTGTGCTGTGGCGTGTGCTAGCCGTGTGCTAGCCATGTGCTAGGCGTGTGCTAGCCGTGTGCTAGCCGTGTGCTAGCCATGTGCTAGGCGTGTGCCGCACTTCTTGCAGTCTGCGTGCCGCGCGCAGTGGCTGAGCGGGAGGCGCAGCACGCAGGAGGAGAAGGCGAGGAAGACGGCGTGGCGCTCCGCGTCCACGAGCAGCGCCCGCACCGCGCGCGGGGACCGCTCGCCACAGCTGGGGGCGGGGGACACGTGATGGCACACGCAGCAGGGACACACACGACGTGGGACACACGGGATGACATGGAAGGGGTACATGAGGGAGACACGGGGAACATGGGGTGGAGGGCGGTGGATGGGGGAACACGTGGGGAACACACGGGCCGGGGGGGGGGGGGGGATCGTGGGAGGGCAGACATGCGGAGAGATACGGGGAGGGCATAGAGTGGGACACGGGACACGAGTTCAATTTCGCTCAGGGCCAGCTTCAGCGACGAGCGTGTGGACGTGCGGTGCGTCTCCCCCCACGTGTGCGTCTCCCCCCACGTGTGCGTCTCCCCCCACGTGTGTGTCTCCCTACGTGTGCGTCTCCCCACGTGTGCGTCTCCCCCACGTGTGCGTCTCCCCACGTGTGCGTCTCCCCACGTGTGCGTCTCCCCCCACGTGTGTGTCTCCCCACGTGTGCGTCTCCCCACGTGTGCGTCTCCCCACGTGTGCGTCTCCCCCCACGTGTGTGTCTCCCCACGTGTGCGTCTCCCCACGTGTGCGTCTCCCCCACGTGTGCGTCTCCCCACGTGTGCGCGTCTCCCCCCACGTGTGCGTCTCCCCCACGTGTGCGTCTCCCCACGTGTGCGCGTCTCCCCCCACGTGTGCGTCTCCCCCCACGTGTGCGTCTCCCCACGTGTGCGCGTCTCCCCCCACGTGTGCGTCTCCCCCCACGTGTGCGTCTCCCCCACGTGTGCGTCTCCCCACGTGTGCGCGTACTCGCGGGCGCTGTAGGGCTCCGCCTCCTCGAGCAGCACGGCGCCACCACCGCCACCACCGCCGCCCGGCGGCAGCAGCAGCTTGAGCAGCACGCCGCTCTGCGCGGCGAGCAGCACCACCGTCTCGTTGCCGTGGCGCCCCGCCCTCACGTCCACCGCGATGTGGGTCAGCCGGTAGCTGGGCGGGGGGTCGGGGGGGGTCACGCCGGGGGTCACGCAGAGGTCGCGCGTTAAGATGGATTATTCTGAATCCAGCGTTTTGAGTCCTACGGTGGTCCGAAAGCTGGCGCTCTCTGTGTGTGCGTCTGCATGTGTGTGTGTGCATGCACATCTGTGTGTGTGTGTGCATGCACATCTGTGTGTGTGTGTGCATGCACATCTTTGTGTGTGTGTGTGTGTGCATGCACATCTGTGTGTGTGTGTGCATGCACATCTGTGTGTGTGTGTGCATGCACATCTGTGTGTGTGTGCATGCACATCTGTGTGTGTGCATGCACATCTGTGTGTGCGTGCATGATCTCACAGATGGGGATTGGTTAGGGTAGTGGTTAGCGCGCTGCGCTATAAACCTAGCGACCCGAGTTCGATTCGTACTCGCGGTCAACACCAGTGACGTTTATCTGAACCGGTTCTTGGCGTTCCCTAAGTCGACTCAGCCTTAAATGAGTACCTGGTGCAGTGTATAAACATCGGCACTGGGGAGACAAAGGCGGTCGAACGTGGTGCTGGCTACCCACCCACTCGTATGCCGTGCCGGCTTTCGTGGGTCCGCTTTCCCCAAAAGCCTGTTGAGGCTATACGGGGGATCTTTGTACTTTTCCACAGGTGGTGCATCTGCCAGTCAAGTCTGGCAGTCAACCCATCGCACCTGGGGCTGTCCGGCGACCTCCTGCCAGCGAGCCTTCCGCACTTCCCGTGCCGGCCTCAGGGTGCACCTAGCCTGGCGCAAGCGCTGCGGCGGTGTGACGTTGTTGCTGTTCTCACCGGGTGCCGGAGCGCACGAACCAGGGCTGCGGGGAGACGGCGGCGACGGCGCGGTGAGCCAGCGGGTGCGTCTTGGCGAAGCTCAGCGCCTCGTCCGGCAGCAGCGGCGAGCGGGGGAACGCAGCCGCCTCCCCCTCGCCCGCACACGCACCGGGCCTGGCGCGAGACGCGGAGGATGAGACGCGGGGGATGAGACGCGGGGGATGAGACGCAGGGTGACACACGGGGTGACACATGGGGTGACACATGGGGTGACAAGGGCTGAGACATGTGAGACAGAGAGACATGTGGACACAGGGACACAGGGACACACAAGGGATCACAGCCACATGGCATGATGTCAGGGGTATGGGAATGATGAGAGTGGTGTGATGGGAGTGGTGTGATGAGAGTGGTGTGATGGCATGGTGTGATGGCACGGTGTGATGGGAGTGGTGTGATGGCACGGTATGATGAGAGTGGTGTGATGGGAGTGGTGTGATGGTATGGTGTGATGGCACGGTGTGATGGGAGTGGTGTGATGGTATGCTGTGATGGCACAGTGTGATGGCACGGTGTGATGGGAGTAGTGTGATGGGAGTGGTGTGAGAGTGGTGTGATGGCACGGTGTGATGGCGGGGCTGTGTTGTGATGCACCTGGGTGTGGGCGTGCGGGCCTCCGGCACGGCGAGCCAGGGCCCGTCGGGCCCTCGCTGCTCCGAGTAGCGGCCCTGGAAGGTGCTGGCCACGTCCTCCATGTCGAACGCGCACACGGCCGAGCCGTGGATGCTGCGCACACGCGCGCACCATGTAAAGACAAAGCTACCCCGTGTAGCCTCTTGGGGACTGCTGGGGCAAGTGCTGTTAGCGAGGAGCACCTACGCAGGCCAGCACGGCACACGAGGGGGTGGGTGGCCAGAACCACGGCCGGCCACTTTTGTCTCTCTTAGTGGGGATGTTTACGCACCGCAACAGGCACTCATTTGAGGCTGAGTCGACCTAGGGGAGGCCCAGGACCGGTTCAGATAATCGTCACTGGTGTTGGCCGTGAGGAGCAGGAATCGAACTCGGGTCACCGGGTTCATAGCGCAGCGCCCTAACCACGACACTACCACTCCCCACACTCGATCACTCATAAACACACAAACACAATTTCGCATTCACAAGCTGCAGAACGGGGGGAGAACACGCGGGCTCCAAATATACCGCGGGCATCGTCAGGGTCTGGGCTCGAACCCACGCGCTCCTTCGCGGCAGGCGAGGGTCGTAACGTCTCCTCGACAGCGAGGCGCCCAGCGCAGTGCTGTCGGGGTGGAGGGGGTGGGGTCGGGGTGGAGGGGGTGGGGTTGGGGTGGATGGGGTGGGGTTGGGGTGGATGGGGTGGGGTTGGGGTGGAGGGGGTGGAGGGGGTGGGGTCGGGGTGGAGGGGGTGGAGGGGGTGGGGTCGGGGTGGAGGGGGTGGAGGGGGTGGGGTCGGGGTGGAGGGGGTGGGGTTGGGGTGGATGGGGTGGGGTTGGGGTGGAGGGGGTGGATGGGGTGGGGTTGGGGTGGAGGGGGTGGAGGGGGTGGGGTTGGGGTGGAGGGGGTGGAGGGGGTGGGGTTGGGGTGGAGGGGGTGGAGGGGGTGGGGTTGGGGTGGAGGGGGTGGGGTTGGGGTGGATGGGGTGGGGTTGGGGTGGATGGGGTGGGGTTGGGGTGGAGGGGGTGGAGGGGGTGGGGTCGGGGTGGAGGGGGTGGAGGGGGTGGGGTCGGGGTGGAGGGGGTGGAGGGGGTGGGGTCGGGGTGGAGGGGGTGGGGTTGGGGTGGATGGGGTGGGGTTGGGGTGGAGGGGGTGGATGGGGTGGGGTTGGGGTGGAGGGGGTGGAGGGGGTGGGGTTGGGGTGGAGGGGGTGGAGGGGGTGGGGTTGGGGTGGAGGGGGTGGAGGGGGTGGGGTTGGGGTGGAGGGGGTGGGGTTGGGGTGGATGGGGTGGGGTTGGGGTGGAGGGGGTGGATGGGGTGGGGTCGGGGTGGAGGGGGTGGGGTTGGGGTGGATGGGGTGGGGTTGGGGTGGAGGGCGTGGATGGGGTGGGGTTGGGGTGGAGGGGGTGGAGGGGGTGGAGGGGGTGGGGTCGGGGTGGAGGGGGTGGATGAGGTGGGGTTGGGGTGGAGGGGGTGGATGGGGTGGGGTTGGGGTGGAGGGGGTGGAGGGGGTGGGGTTGGGGTGGAGGGGGTGGGGTTGGGGTGGAGGGGGTGGGGTTGGGGTGGATGGGGTGGGGTTGGGGTGGAGGGGGTGGAGGGGGTGGGGTCGGGGTGGGGTCGGGGTGGAGGGGGTGGGGTCGGGGTGGAGGGGGTGGAGGGAGTGGGGTCGGGGTGGAGGGGGTGGGGTTGGGGTGGAGGGGGTCGGGGTGGAGGGGGTGGAGGGGTTGGGGTTGGGGTGGAGGGGGTCGGGGTGGAGGGGGTGGGGTCGGGGTGAAGGGGGTGGAGGGTGTGGGGTCGGGGTGGAGGGGGTGGAGGGGGGGGCACCTGTTGAGGGGGGTGGTGAAGACCCCGAGCACGAGCTCGCGACCCCCGATGTAGAGCACCTCGGAGACCCCCTGGAGCTCGTTGAAGTAGAAGGGGGCGTCCCCCGGCGCCTCGCCCCCCACCGAGCAGTTGAGTCGCGCCTTCACGAACGAGCTCCAGTGGCCGTCCAGCACGCGCTGAGAGCCCCCCGCGTCGCTCTTGCAGACGCGCGCCACGCGCGAGAACAACACCTGGGGGGGGAGGGGGGGCAGCGACGCGCCTTGTCAGCACGCTTGTCAGCACGCCTACACAAGTGAAGGAACTCGTGAGTGAAAGCCGGTGTGTGTGTGAGTGAAGGGCGCGTCACCTTGCCCATGGAGCTGAGCTCAATGGCGATCTCCGTGAAGAAGAAGTAGACATGCTGCCCGTGCTCCAGCACCCTCACGAACACGGGCTCTGTGCATCGCATGGCACACGCGTGACGCACGACACACAAGACACACGTGACGCACGACACGCGTGACGCAGGATACACAAGACACGCGTGACACACAACACAACCTGACACACGACACGCGTGGCACGCGCACACACCTGCCTTGACACAGTGCTCGTGACGTGACACGACCTGGCACGAGCATGACAGTCTAATGCAACACGTGCCCAAACACACGATGTGGCACATACTTGACACAACATGTGAGACTCATGGTACGCGCATGATACAACAACAACAACAAACCCTCCCACAGGGGGGGTCGGGCGGTGAGGGTGGGGGGGGTCGGTGAGGGGGGAGTCGGTGAGGGGGGGGGGGTCGGTGAGGGTGGGGGGGGTCGGGGAGGGGGGGGGTCGGTGAGGGGGGGGGTCGGTGAGGGGGGGGTCGGGGAGGGGGGGGGTCGGTGAGGGGGGGGGGTCGGTGAGGGGGGGGGTCGGTGAGGGGGGGGGGGTCGGTGAGGGGGGGGTCGGTGAGGGGGAGGGTCGGTGAGGGGGGGGGGGTCGGTGAGGGTGGGGGGGGTCGGTGAGGGGGGGAGTCGGGGAGGGGGGGGGTCGGTGAGGGGGGGAGTCGGGGAGGGGGGGGGTCGGTGAGGGGGGGGGGGTCGGTGAGGGGGGGAGTCGGGGAGGGGGGGGTCGGTGAGGGGGGAGTCGGGGAGGGGGGGGGTCGGTGAGGGGGGGGGGGGTCGGTGAGGGTGGGGGGGGTCGGTGAGGGGGAGGTTGGTGAGGGCAGGGTGGGTGAGGGGTCAGTGAGGGGGGGGGGGTCGGTGAGGGGGGGGTCAGTACCCTTGAGCCACTTGGAGTCGAGTTTGAGGGAGCGCAGGGGGGGCCCGGGCCCCAGGCTCCCGTAGACCACCGCGTCCACCCCCAGGGGGTCCACGGCCGTGGCCGAGTAGAGACGCTCGCCTGCACGCACAGATAAAGGTCCCCCGGCTAGCGCGCGCGGCCTGTTGGGGGCAAGTGCGAGCGGCACCCACGATGTGGCAAAACACCACGCCCGGCCGCCTTTGTTTCCCCAGCGCTGATTTTGATTGCGCGCCGTACCAAGCGCTAATTTGAGGCTGAGTCGACCTAGGGGAGGCCCGAGACCGGTTTGGATAATCGCCACCGCTGTTGGTGGCCGTGAGCGGGAATGGCACTCGGGTGGCCGGGCTCGTCGCGCAGTGCACTCACCACTTTGCCACCGCTCCCCCACGCACGTACACACACGTACACACACGTACACACACGTACACACACGGACACACACGGACACACACGTACACACATGGACACACATGGACACACGCGTGTCGCTGGCGTCTCTCTGCGACCCTACGGACCTGCGAAGGCGGCCGCCCCTCCCTGCCGGGGGTCGAAGGGACACTTGGCGAGGCCACTCGTCTGCTCCCCTGTGAAGGACAGGTCCGCCAGCTGTCCACGCACATACGCGCACACACACACACATACACACACACACATGCACACACACGCACACACATGCACACACACGTGCACAAACACACGCAGGGGCACTAGGAATAGACACTGCGTGACACTGCTTCTGTGTGTCTGACACTCCGTGTGTGTCACTGCTGTGTGTGTCACTGCTGTGTGTCTGACGCTCCGTGTGTGACACTGCTGTGGGTGACACTGCGAGTGTGTCACTGCTGTGTGTGTGACCCAGGCAGCAGTACCTGGTAGTTCCTGCACGTGGGGCTGTATGCGTTGGTGCCGCACACAAAGAGAAGTCCGTCTCCTCGTGGCGCAACCACCTTGATGAAGTTGTGACACTCCTCCTGCGGCGAAGACAAACATCCCCCGTACAGCCTCCACAGACTTTTGGGGGCAAGGGCTGTTTAGCCAGCGCCTGTGAAAGCCGGCAAGGCACACGAGGGGGCGGGTGGCCAGCACCATGCCCGGCCACCTTTGTCTTTTTACACACCACACTAGGTACTCGTTTAAGGCTAAGCCGACCTTGGGGATGCCCAGCACAGGTTCAGATAATCGTCACCGGTGTGGGCGGCCGTGAGCGGGAATAGAACTCGGGCCTCTGCTGGGTTCATCGTCTCGCAGCGCACTGACCACCTCCCCCCCCCCACACGCGGCGCTGACACGCGGCGCTGACACGCGGCTCCCCCGAGTGACGCCGGTGTCACCCGCGTTGCCAACGGCCACGAAGGGCGGTGGCCCAGGGGCGGCCCCATCGTTCACCGCGTGTTCGCAGACGCTCGCGGTTCGAGCCCGGCGGCCGCCCCGGTCAATACTGCGGCTGATATTCACGCGGGCGGTTAAAGATTCCCGTGACGTCATTCGCACGAGTAGGCCAACGACGTGCGCCGGATTCGTGGTCCAAATTTTTTGTCGCCAAAATGTCAACAAGTTAGCACCGCGCGAATTACTCAACTGACAGACTAATACACAGGGACTGCTGCCACTGGGGGTGCCCCTAGGCGAGATCACACAGCAGCCATCGCCCCGTGCTGTGAACGCACCTCAGGCTGTGTCTGTGACACACGGCAGCGACTTCCTTCCCGAGGATCGCGCTGCGCTATGAGGAAGAGGGAGCTCATACGGACTATTTGTTTTTTTTATTTAAAAAAGATTTGACCAGGTAAGGCCCCACTGAGCTACGTAGCGCTCTTTTCAAGAAGCGACCTGGCTATCGCAAGTGACAGCTCAACGAAGTGGCTTGCTACGTGGACATTTATAGCGGCGAAATGCTCTAAACGCGTGATGTTGATTCTAAATGTGGAGGGGAAAAACCGGAGGACCTGGAGAAAAATTCACGCGACCACGGGAAGAGAGACACGCAAACTCCAAATATACAGCAGCAGGTGTCAGGGTTGGGATCGAACCCACGACCTCCTGTGTACCAGGCGAGGTAATCAACATCTCCTAGCCACGGTGATGATGAGAGAGAGAGACACGCAAACTCCAAATATACAGCAGCAGGTGTCAGGGTTGGGATCGAACCCACGACCTCCTGTAGACCAAGCGAGGTAGTTAACATCTCCTAGCCACCGTGATGATGATGAGAGAGACGCAAACTCCAAATATACAGCAGCAGGTGTCAGGGTTGGGATCGAACCCACGACCTCCTGTAGACCAAGCGAGGTAGTTAACATCTCCTAGCCACCGTGATGTTGAGAGAGAGAGACACGCAAGCTCCAAATATACAGCAGCAGCTGTCAGGGTCGGGATCGAACCCACGACCTCCTGTGTACCAGGCGAGGTAGTCAACATCTAGCCACCGTGATGATGATGAGAGAGACAGACACGCAAGCTCCAAATATACAGCAGCAGCTGTCAGGGTCGGGATCGAACCCACGACCTCCTGTGTACCAGGCGAGGTAGTCAACATCTAGCCACCGTGATGATGATGAGAGAGACAGACACGCAAACTCCAAATATACAGCAGCAGCTGTCAGGGTCGGGATCGAACCCACGACCTCCTGTGTACCAGGCGAGGTAGTCAACATCTAGCCACCGTGATGATGATGAGAGAGACATACACGCAAACTCCAAATATACAGCAGCAGGTGTCCGGGTCGGGATCGAACCCACGACCTCCTGTGTACCAGGCGAGGTAGATAACATCTAGCCACCGTGATGATGATGAGAGAGACAGACACGCAAACTCCAAATATACAGCAGCAGCTGTCAGGGTCGGGATCGAACCCACGACCTCCTGTGTACCAGGCGAGGGGGTTAACATCTATCCACCGTGATGACCAGGGGTTGGCAACCAAAACTCGGTACAAAATAAACCCTCAATACTCCTCGAGCCGCAATGCACTGCGTGGTGAATGTGAGACGGTGGTGAATGTTGATGAAGAGCGTCACGAAGTGGGTGTTCAAGAGCCGCAGGTTGGAGACTCCTGAGCCGTGAGAGAGGGGCCCTCGTGGTCGTCTGGCCTCACCTCCGTCTTGCCGTTCATGAGACACCGGTCCACCTCCTGGCGCTCCGCCATCCACGTCAGCTTCTGCGATAAAAAAAAACACTCCTCACCCATCACGCTCTTCACCCATCACGCTCCTCACTCATCACGCTCCGCACTCATCTCACTCTCACAAGTCACACCATCACTCCATCACACCATCAACACCCTCACACCTCACTCTCACACCATCAACACACTCACCCTCACCCCTCACACTCTCACACCATCAACACCCTCACTCTCACACCATCACTCACACCATCAACACCCTCACCTCTCACTCTCACACCATCACACCATCAACACCCTCACTCCTCACTCTCACACCATCACACCATCACTCTCACACCATCACACCATCACTCTCACACCATCAACACCCTCACCTCTCACTCTCACACCATCACACCATCACACCATCAACACCCTCACTCTCACACCATCACACACTCACCCTCACTCTCACACCATCAACACCCTCACCTCTCACTCTCACACCATCACACCATCACACCATCAACACCCTCACCCTCAACCTCACTCTCACACCATCACACACTCACCCTCACTCTCACACCATCAACACCCTCACCTCTCACTCTCACACCATCACACCATCACACCATCAACACCCTCACTCTCACACCATCACACACTCACCCTCACTCTCACACCATCACATACTCACCCTCACTCTCACACCATCACACCATCAACACCTTCACCCTCAACCTCACTCTCACACCATCACACACTCACCCTCACTCTCACACCATCAACACCCTCACCTCTCACTCTCACACCATCACACCATCACACCATCAACACCCTCACCCTCAACCTCACCATCAAACCATCACACACTCACCCTCACTCTCACACCATCAACACCCTCACCTCTCACTCTCATACCATCACACCATCACACCATCAACACCCTCACCCTCAACCTCACTCTCACACCATCACACACTCACCCTCACTCTCACACCATCAACACCCTCACCTCTCACTCTCACACCATCACACCATCACTCTCACACCATCACACCATCACTCTCACACCATCAACACCCTCACCTCTCACTCTCACACCATCACACCATCACACCATCAACACCCTCACTCTCACACCATCACACACTCACCCTCACTCTCACACCATCAACACCCTCACCTCTCACTCTCACACCATCACACCATCACACCATCAACACCCTCACCCTCAACCTCACTCTCACACCATCACACACTCACCCTCACTCTCACACCATCACACACTCACCCTCACTCTCACACCATCACACACTCACACCATCAACACCCTCACCCTCAACCTCACTCTCACACCATCACACACTCACCCTCACTCTCACACCATCAACACCCTGACCTCTCACTCTCACACCATCACACCATCAACACCCTCACCCTCAACCTCACTCTCACACCATCACACACTCACCCTCACTCTCACACCATCAACCCCCTCACCTCTCACTCCTACACCATCACACCATCATACCATCAACACCCTCACCCTCAACCTCACTCTCACACCATCACACACTCACTCTCACTCTCACACCATCACATACTCACCCTCACTCTCACACCATCACACCATCACACCATCAACACCCTCAACCTCACTCTCACACCATCACACACTCACCCTCACTCTCACACCATCATCACCCTCACCTCTCACTCTCACACCATCACACCATCACACCATCAACACCCTCACCCTCAACCTCACTCTCACACCATCACACACTCACCCTCACTCTCACACCATCACACACTCACCCTCACTCTCACACCATCAACACCCTCACCTCTCACTCTCACACCATCACACCATCACACCATCAACACCCTCACCCTCAACCTCACTCTCACACCATCACACACTCACCCTCACTCTCACACCATCAACACCCTCACCTCTCACTCTCACACCATCACACCATCAACACCCTCACCCTCAACCTCACTCTCACACCATCACACACTCACCCTCACTCTCACACCATCACACACTCACCCTCACTCTCACACCATCACACACTCACCCTCACTCTCACTCTCACACCATCAACACCCTCACCCTCACTCTCACACCATCAACACCCTCACTCTCACACCATCAACACCCTCACTCTCACACCATCACACCATCACTCTCACACCATCAACACCCTCACACCTCACTCTCACACCATCAACACACTCACCCTCACCCCTCACACTCTCACACCATCAACACCCTCACTCTCACACCATCAACACCCTCACTCTCACACCATCAACACCCTCACTCTCACACCATCACACCATCACTCTCACACCATCAACACCCTCACACCTCACTCTCACACCATCAACACACTCACCCTCACCCCTCACACTCTCACACCATCAACACCCTCACTCTCACACCATCAACACCCTCACTCTCACACCATCACACCATCACTCTCACACCATCACACACTCACCCTCACTCTCACACCATCAACACACTCACCCTCACCCCTCACACTCTCACACCATCAACACCCTCACTCTCACACCATCAACACCCTCACTCTCACACCATCAACACCCTCACTCTCACACCATCAACACCCTCACTCTCACACCATCACACCATCACTCTCACACCATCAACACCCTCACACCTCACTCTCACACCATCAACACACTCACCCTCACCCCTCACACTCTCACACCATCAACACCCTCACTCTCACACCATCACACCATCACTCTCACACCATCACACCATCACTCTCACACCATCACTCTCACACCATCACACCATCACACACTCACACCATCAACACCCTCACCCTCAACCTCACTCTCACACCATCACACACTCACCCTCACTCTCACACCATCACACACTCACCCTCACTCTCACTCTTCACAAACATTCCCTGGATGCGTTGTTGGGGGCAAGTGCCACACGAGGCGGTGATGTGGCCATCACCACGCCCGACCGCCTTTGTCTCCCCAGTGCTGATACTTACACACACCAGCTACTGCACTCATTCAAGGCTAAGTCGACCTAGGGGAGACCCCGGCAGGACCGGTTCAAATATTCGCCACAGTTATTGTTCGTGAGTGGAGAATCGAACTCGGGCCGCCGTTTTCGTAGCACCAGTGCGCTAACCGCTGCACCACCGCTCTCCATTTCACCACCGCACCCCTGACGCTCGCTCACCGCCGACCCCACACCCCTCACCGCCGACCCCACACCCCTCACCGCCGACCCCATACCCCTCACCGCCGACCCCACACCCCTCACCGCCGACCCCACACCCCTCACCGCCGACCCCGCACCCCTCACCGCCGACCCCACACCCCTCACCGCCGACCCCACACCCCTCACCGCCGACCCCACACCCCTCACCGCCGACCCCACACCCCTCACCGCCGACCCCACACCCTTCACCGCCGACCCCACACCCCTCACCGCCGACCCCACACCCCTCACCGCCGACCCCACACCCTTCACCGCCGACCCCACACCCCTCACCGCCGACCCCGCACCCCTCACCGCCGACCCCACACCCCTCACCGCCGACCCCACACCCTTCACCGCCGACCCCACACCCCTCACCGCCGACCCCGCACCCCTCACCGCCGCTCACCGTGCTGTGGGTGATGGCGCCGTGCACGGGGCGGCTCAGGTCCACAGTGAACACGTGGTCCCTGTGAGGAGCAGAGACATTCGCGTGAGTGCCGGGTGACGCCTGTGTGAAGTGGGTGGTGTCTGTGTGAAGTGGGCGGTGCCTGTGTGAAGTGGGCGGTGCCTGTGTGAAGTGGGCGGTGCCTGTGTGAAGTGGGTGGTGCCTGTGTGAAGTGGGCGGTGCCTGTGTGAAGTGGGCGGTGCCTGTGTGAAGTGGGTGGTGTCCGTGTGAAGTGGGCGGTGCCTGTGTGAAGTGGGCGGTGCCTGTGTGAAGTGGGTGGTGCCTGTGTGAAGTGGGCGGTGCCTGTGTGAAGTGGGCGGTGCCTGTGTGAAGTGGGTGGTGTCCGTGTGAAGTGGGCGGTGCCTGTGTGAAGTGGGCGGTGCCTGTGTGAAGTGGGTGGTGCCTGTGTGAAGTGGGTGGTGCCTGTGTGAAGTGGGCGGTGCCTGTGTGAAGTGGGTGGTGCCTGTGTGAAGTGGGCGCTGCCTGTGTGAAGTGGGCGGTGCCTGTGTGAAGTGGGCGGTGCCTGTGTGAAGTGGGTGGTGCCCGTGTGAAGTGGGCAGTGCCTGTGTGAAGTGGGCGGTGCCTGTGTGAAGTGGGTGGTGTCTGTGTGAAGTGGGCGGTGCCTGTGTGAAGTGGGCGGTGCCTGTGTGAAGTGGGTGGTGTCTGTGTGAAGTGGGTGGTGCCTGTGTGAAGTGGGTGGTGTCTGTGTGAAGTGGGTGGTGCCTGTGTGAAGTGGGCGGTGCCTGTGTGAAGTGGGTGGTGCCTGTGTGAGGCCATACCGCCCTGCTATGAGCAGGCGTGCTCCGATCTGGAGCAGCAGCTGGACGTTGAGGCTGCTGTTGGTGGAGTCGTCCTCTCCCAGGAACACGGGGAGACTCTCGCTGTCTGTGACACAGACAAAGATCCCCCGTGTAGCCTCCACAGACTGTTGGGGCAAGTGCAGTCAGCGAGCGCCCATGATTGGCCAAACACAACGCGAGAATCGGGGCGGTGTTGCCAGCGCCACGCCCGGCCGCCTTTGTCTCCCCAGTCGTGATGTGTACACACCACACCTTGTACTCATTAATGGCTGAGTCGACCTAGAGGAGGATTCAGGAACCGGTTCAAGTATTCGTCACTAACGTGCGTGATCATTCTCTGCGCAGTGCGCTAACCACTGCGCCACCGCTCCCCTACCGACGCTCCTGCATCTGCTACAAATGTAGGGGTGTTAGAGAGAGAGCCCGTTATGCATGGCAGCCTATGGTAAACAAACACAGTAGGCGGGGCTACATGTGTGCACAAGCAGGTGCCCTCTGCGACGTCCGCGCCAGACACCCTGGGGGGTCGATTCGGTCATTATGATCCCCCGGGGCCCCACCCCTCAGGGAGGGGTTGGGTATAAAAGGGGAATGTATCGAAGGGCTCGGGAGTGTTGTGTTAGCTAAGAAGAGAAGACGGAAGACGTCCTAGATAGAGCCCTGGTCTCCCCCTGGCACGCCGTCCTTATCAGGACCGCGCAGGCTCGAGCCAGTGGCGTGGTACCAGAGCCAGAGCCAGTGCTGGTCTGGACTCTGGGTACCGGGCCCGACTGACCAGTGTCGGGCCAAGATAGCCTCCCCTAGCCCATTAGAGGAGGACTCAGAGGCAGGCTAGGGTTAGCCTAGAGGTGTGTCCTCAGATAGACGGGTGAGGGGGCCGATACCCCCTCAGTGTGTATGTCACAACGTGTGGTGTTAAATAAACAAGTGTGCCTCCAACTCCGGTGTGAACGAGTCATAAGCGTTACTACATCTGGCGTCAGAAGTGAAACAAAGTACGAACATGGATACACGCCGGACGACTCGAGTCGGGGTACCAGAGGCAGAAGACACCACTGCAGTCGGAGGGCCCGAGACGGCTGAAGATGCCATCGACCAGCCGGGGCTGGGCGCATCCACGCCACAGCAGCTGGAGGAAGGGGAGCCGTCGATGGAGGGGCTGAGGGAGGCGCACGCGAAGCTGACCGAGCTGCTGTACGCCGCAGCCGCCATGCTCGACACCATCACGCAGCTGGGGGCTGCGGGACCGCCACGGGGCAACGGCAGCCGACGATCACAGCGCCTTCCCGCCATTTCCACGGAGCAACATTTTGAAACTCCCGCCATCGCCGCAGCTGCTGTTGAGGGCGTGGCCGCTCTAAGCATCGCGTCCAACGGCGGGAGTACAGTACCTGCCGCGTCACCACCAACGGGCGGAACGTCACCACGGGTGCGACCGGCGATGCCATCGCTGGTTCGTGCCGACGCTGACTTGAGTGAGGCGGACGAGGGAGTGCGTTCTTCCTCTGCAGCCGCTGCCTTACATCAGCGGCTACCTCCACTCAAGGAATTTGTGGGCGAGGATGGCGACTGGGGCGGCTTCCAGCGGCGCTTCCTCGCTCACCAGGAGATGGCACAGTGGACAGACGCCGAGGCTCTCCGCGCGCTGCCAGCACTTCTCGACAGCGACGCCCTCGCCACTCTAACATCGGCTTCGAAGGAGAGGCGCTCCACGCTGCGGAAGGCGATGCAGGTGCTGTCGGCGGTATATGGTCCACCATCGGACTGTCGCCAACTCTTTTACGATCGCCAGCGGGGGACGAAGGAGTCGCCCCTGGCGTACCGCACAAGCCTCCTGGCACTGGCGAAGGAGGCCTTTCCACGAATGGATGACGAGGGTGTCGACGCCATGGTGACAGAGAAGATACTTTTGCTGGCGGACGACTTAGACATCGTCATTGTCGCACAGGACGATGCAGAGATGTGCTCCCTCCAAGCGGCCCGTCTTCTCCACGCAAACCTGTCCTCTCAACGACGGAAGGCCAGCAAGGCGGCGAGCGGGCGTGCCGTCGCTGCAGCCACCCTCCCGGCGGAAGAGGTTTGCGCCATCGACCATCAACGGCAGCATGGAGCAGGAGTACGGGAGGACCGGGCCGGTTCAAGCCGTCTACAACATCCATCGTCGTCACCAGCGCTTCCACGCTGTTACAACTGCGGCATCCGGGGCCACGTCGCCTCGGGGTGCCGCTCTCCTGGGCAGCGCAGGACGACACCTCAACGGGACGCCGGCCCTCGTCACAAGCTCCACCATCATAATCCGGCGAGTCGCGGCACCCCTCATGCTTGGCCCACGCACACGCCCGTCACACACTCAAACACCGCAGCGAAGGGGGGGCCAATATCGCGTACCATGGCACCAACACGCACCGCTCTGGGTACTCAGATTGAACCCAGCCAGTGGTCCGTGTTGGCCCATCGGGTTGTAGCCGCGTCGTCAGGGTCGTCGGCCGTTGTGGGCCACATCGATGGGGTCGAGGTGCGCATCCTGGTCGATACAGGAGCATCGGCGACCATTATTTCGGAGTTGATTTATAACATTCTCCCTGCCCAAAGCCGTCCTTTGATGCCTGTTAACGTGCCATTCTTTGCTGCTAACGGGGGTTCACTTGGCATCATCGGACAAATTCGTGCCCAAATTTGTGTCGGGGATATTAAATTGTCTGGGCCGATTTTTGTTTCCTCCTCGCTGGCGGTTCCGTGCCTGCTGGGGACGGACTTCCTGGCCAAAATGCCGATTAGGATATTAATCGACCAGGGATGCATTGAGCTCCCATCGGGCCGACGCATGGCGTTTCTGCCATCCCCCGCTACGAGCCGGACGGCGTTCGCGACGGTGCCGGCGTTCGTAGATAGAACGGTGCGCGTTCCTCCGGGGGCGCAAATGTTGATTCCTTTGAAACTTCGGCGGCCCTTCGCTAAGGGCATTGGGGCTCAAGGGGTTCTGTTGGGACCGTCTAGGGCCGGGGTCAGTGGACCTGATTTACTCCCGGCCCAGACCATAGTGAGAGGGGAAGGAGAACCCTTCATCGCGGTCCTCAATGTGGGCTCGCAGACGGTGGTGGTCCCACAGGGGACCGTGCTTGCTCACGCAACGCCGGTGCCCTGTGAGGAACCCGTCGCGAGTCATGTCGGCGCTGTCCCTGCACCGCGACCACGTTCGGACAGCGATGAAGGGTGGCTCGAGGCGCTTTGTGCGGGATCGACGGACCTGTCAAATTTAGAGCGTCAACGTCTTAAGACACTACTAAGGGAATTTTCCGACGTTTTCAGTCGGGATAAATACGATTTGGGCTGCACTAATCTGCTGCGTCACCATATTGATACGGGTGACAGTGCGCCAATACGCCAGAATCCTTTTCGGTTGAGTCCCGCCGAAAAGGACCATGTCAAATCGGCTGTTGATGACATGCTAGCCGCCGACATCATTTCTCCCTCCAACAGCCCTTGGGGAGCGCCGATCGTCCTGGTTAAGAAGCAGGACGGTTCGTTGCGGTTTTGCGTTGACTTTCGGCGCCTTAATAAAATTACGGTTGCCGACGCATACCCGCTCCCACGGATGGACGAATCGCTTGACGCCTTGGCGGGAGCGCGATTCTTCTCCACATTGGACTTACTTTCGGGATTCTGGCAGCTTCCTCTGGACGATGATTCAAAGCCTAAAACTGCTTTCCGTACTCCGCACGGCCTGTTTCAATTCAACCGGTTGCCGATGGGCTTACACTCAGCGCCGGCAACTTTCCAGCGGTTGATGGAATTGGTTTTGGCTGGATTGCAATGGGAGTCGTGCCTGATTTATTTGGATGACGTTATTGTCTTTGGCAAAACTTTTGATGAACATCTCCAGAGGTTGCGGGCGGTTTTCCTAAAGATGCGGGCTGCTAATTTGAAATTTAAGCCCCAAAAATGCCATTTGTTACGCGAGTCGGTGCGTTATTTGGGGCACATCGTGGGACGCTCAGGTATTTCTACCGATCCCGCCAAAACGCAGTGTGTAAGCTCCTGGCCGACTCCCACCTCAGTGGGAGAGGTTAGGAGTTTTATTGGGTTTGCGTCGTATTATAGACGCTTCGTCGCTAATTTTGCGACTATAGCAAAACCCCTACACGCTTTAACATCAAAAGGGGTTCGGTTCTGCTGGGGTCAGGAGGAGGAAGCTGCTTTTTGCTCCCTTCGGGACGCTTTGGTAAACGCTCCTCCCCTGATTTACCCTGATTTTTCAAAACCATTCTTGCTCGACACCGATGCGAGCAACACGGGTATTGGGGGCGTGCTCTCCCAGGTGGTTGACGGCGTGGAACGTGTGGTTGCGTACGGCAGTCGGGTGTTGTCTCCAGCGGAGCAACGATATTGTGTCACCCGTAGGGAACTGTTGGCAATTGTCCATTTCATCCAACAGTATCGCCCATATCTGTACGGTCGGCATTTCACCGTCCGCACAGATCATGCGGCACTGCAGTACGCCCTGAGGGTTCAACAGCCATCGGGACAATTGTCCCGATGGTTGGAGGTCCTCCAGGATTACGATTTCCAAACCACATACCGTAAGGGCGTTCGCCACACCAACGCGGACGCTCTGTCGCGCTTGCCAACCACCTCCGAGTGTGCATGCCTCCTGGGGTCTGGACGTTGCAGACCTCCAGGGGACACATCGGTTCCTGTCTTGGCGGCCGCCAACGACGACGATACAGTAGTTACTAATTCGATCGAACAACAGGGCAAAGATTCCCTGTTGGGGTTGCCCGTCATTGACTGGGGGCGCCTCCAGATGGAGGATGTGTCCCTCCTCGGGTGGCGACGTCGCGTTGGCGGTGCGGCGGGGGGAAAAAGAGGTGGTTCCGACGCATGGGAAATGTGCCAAGGCCTGCTGATGCATTGGGACGGGAAGTCGCGTCGACATCGGCTGGTGGTCCCTACTGGGTTGCGGGGCAGGGTGGTATGGGCCGCTCATGAGCGCCTCCTACACCTGGGGACCCAAAAGACTCTCGCCTTGCTGCAACTTGATTTTTATTGGCCTGGCATGACGAGGGATGTTGGGGATTTGTTGGGATCATGCCCTCGATGTGCACAACGCAAACCGCCGGCACGGGAGTCTAACCCGCCCTTGCAATCGATCAAAGTGTCCAGGATAAACGAGCTGGTCGCTCTGGACATTTTGGGACCATTCCCCGCCACCCCCAGGGGGAATAGATATTTGTTGACTGGTGTCGAGTATTTTACACGCTGGCCTATGGCCTGGCCTCTGGCCAACCAGTCGGCAGCAGCCATCGTGGAGGCCTTTGTTCAGGGTTATGTCCTGGACAAAGGTGCTCCGGAGAGGCTGCTGACCGACCAGGGCAGAAATTTTTCCGGTAAACTACTCAGACAAGTCTGTGATCTCCTGGGCACAAAGAAAATTCGGACCTCCCCATATCACCCACAAACTGACGGGATGGTCGAACGGTTGCATCGCACCATCACGTCCATGTTATCACAACAAGTTTCGGACTCGCAAACGGATTGGGACCTACAAATTCAGGGGGTCTTGGCGGCGTACCGGATGGCACCCCATGCAGCTACGGGGTTTTCTCCCTTTTACCTCATGTACGGCCGAGAACCAGACCCGCCTGTTCGTGCCCAGTTGCAGATCCCCGTGCCGCAGGGAAAAACTAATCTGGCTGACCACGTTAAATTTAATCTGGACAAATTGACCGAGGCACGGGATGCTGCAATGCAAAACTCTGACCTCCGTCAGAAGGCGAATGAGCGCCTCAGATTGAGTCGAGCGCACATGCTGCAGTGGAAGCCGGGGGACAAGGCATGGCTGCACTGCCCCCAGGTGCCACTGGCAACCTCCTCTAAACTGGTGCGGCCGTGGCGGGGCCCTGTGGAAGTGGTGGAGGTGTTACGACCGCAGTGCGTGCGCATCAAGTGGGGGAAGCGGCGATGGTTCGTGCACCCCTCTAGGTTAAAACCCTTCTCTGCGGTACACAATCACACTTCACACGCGCGTGGCCAAGCATGTGGGGGGTCGGCCGACTCGCTGGGTCCGTCTCCGTCGCTCTCACCTAATGCCTTGCCGGCTGTGCCACCTTCAGGTGCATCAGGAGTGACGGGCTCACGCCCAATCACCCCTCCTGCGGATACCGAGGGTCACGCGGAGTCGGATGAATGCTCACCCCAAGACGGACAATTGCCACCTGATGGTCCGCCACGCGCGGTTACCCCGTGTGAGGGGCCCGCTGCAAGGACGCGCGCTAAAATGCGCAAACTGTTGTGAGGCCGGAAAATGTGTACATAGCTGTTGTGTTCATTGGATGTTGTGTGGGTGGTGTGTTCCCCACTCCTCGGATGTACATATGTTGGCTTCACCGTGTGTTGTGTGTGCGTGGTGGGTTCCCTGCTGATTGTATATAGGCTGTTTTTTTTACGGAATTCGTATTTATTCGGGGGGGGGGTGCGACGGGTTGTTTTCTCATCTTGCTGTTGCGTTCTTGTTCTGGTTCCTGTTATTGTTCAAAAATAGTGAGGCACACGCGCGGTCAGGGGGTGAAGGCACCTTTATTGTCAAATTTTTGTATGTTGGCAGCCGGGACGGCTGCATGCTATGCGGGGGGGAGTGATGTAGGGGTGTTAGAGAGAGAGCCCGTTATGCATGGCAGCCTATGGTAAACAAACACAGTAGGCGGGGCTACATGAGTGCACGAGCAGGTGCCCTCTGCGACGTCCGCGCCAGACACCCTGGGGGGTCGATTCGGTCATTATGATCCCCCGGGGCCCCACCCCTCAGGGAGGGGTTGGGTATAAAAGGGGAATGTATCGAAGGGCTCGGGAGTGTTGTGTTAGCTAAGAAGAGAAGACGGAAGACGTCCTAGATAGAGCCCTGGTCTCCCCCTGGCACGCCGTCCTTATCAGGACCGCGCAGGCTCGAGCCAGTGGCGTGGTACCAGAGCCAGAGCCAGTGCTGGTCTGGACTCTGGGTACCGGGCCCGACTGACCAGTGTCGGGCCAAGATAGCCTCCCCTAGCCCATTAGAGGAGGACTCAGAGGCAGGCTAGGGTTAGCCTAGAGGTGTGTCCTCAGATAGACGGGTGAGGGGGCCGATACCCCCTCAGTGTGTATGTCACAACGTGTGGTGTTAAATAAACAAGTGTGCCTCCAACTCCGGTGTGAACGAGTCATAAGCGTTACTACACAAAATGCAAAAATCCCCCGTATAGCTTGCTACAGACTGTTGGGGCAAGTGCTGTTAGCAAGCAGCGCCTATGAAGGCCGGCACGGCACACGAGAGGGTGGGTGGCCAACACCACGCCTTTGTCTCCCCATCGGCGATGTTCACACATAGCACCGTGTAACCGATTTGAGGCCGAGTCCACCTAGGCGAGGCCCAGAACCGATTCAGAGAATCGTCACTGGTGTTGGTGAGCGGTAATCGAACTCGAGTGGCCGGGTTCGTAGCCCAGCGCGCCGACCACTGCGCCACCGCTCCCCCTGCGACGCTTTTGTGTCTGCGACACACACCACACGCGCGCGCGTGCGTGCGCGCGTACCCCGGGGGTCAGCCGGGGTCAGGCTAAGTTGGGACACCGCCCGCGTTCCAATTTGGGAACCGCTGACGCGACCGTTTGCGGAGCGGCACGGAGACCCGGGCGTGCTTTCAGATCCCAGCATCGCCCCTGGAAATGTGCACAATCCCATTCATGAAATAGTTGGGTCGAAACATCCAAATACAGGACCGCAGAGCGCGGGCAATTGTTAGCAGCGCGCGCCGGTTCTGGCTGCTACCGTCCCGCCACTCATCTGTGGTTTCACTCTGTGGCTCTGTGCGAAAGCCGAGAGAGTGAGGCTCCTCGGGGTTAGTGAGGCGCGGGGTGAGTGAGGGGCGGGGTGAGGGAGGCGCAGGGTGAGTGAGGCACGGGGTGAGTGGGGCTCCTCGGGTGAGTGAGTGAGGGGCGGGGTGAGTGGGGCTCTGGGTGAGTGAGTGAGGGGCGGG
Source organism: Lampetra planeri (assembly GCF_965212315.1). NCBI lineage: Eukaryota > Metazoa > Chordata > Hyperoartia > Petromyzontiformes > Petromyzontidae > Lampetra > Lampetra planeri. Next base: position 1,287,095 of record NC_136159.1, read on the forward strand.
GTGAGTGGGGCTCGGGGTGAGTGAGGGGCGGGGTGAGTGGGGCTCCTCGGGTGAGTGGGGCTCTGGGTGAGTGAGGCTCGGGGTGAGTGGGGCTCTGGGTGAGTGAGGCTCGGGGTGAGTGGGGCGCGGGGTGAGTGGGGCGCGGGGTGAGTGGGGCTCTGGGTGAGTGAGGCTCGGGGTGAGTGGGGCGCGGGGTGAGTGGGGCGCGGGGTGAGTGAGGCTCGGGGTGAGTGAGGCTCTGGGTGAGTGAGGCGCGGGGTGAGTGGGGCGCGGGGTGAGTGGGGCGCGGGGTGAGTGAGGCTCGGGGTGAGTGGGGCTCTGGGTGAGTGAGGGGCGAGGTGAGTGAGTGAGGCGCGGGGTGAGAAGGGGTGAGCGTGCCTCACCTCTGCCGACAGTGATGGTGATGGGGTCGACGTCGGCAGGGAACGCGTGGAGAGCGCGAGAGACGGCGAGCAGCAGCAGCAGCAGGCAGAGAGAAGGGGCCGCCATGCTGACCAACATCACCGCCCCCACACCATCAACATCGTTAACATCAACACAGCATTACCACAACACACACACACACACCTCATTACCATGCAGACGTCACTGTAACATCATCACAACATCCGCGAATATCACCACGTACAACATCAACACAACACCACGACCACACAAACAGCATCACATCACCATAATATCCCCTGACATTACCACACACCGGTACATTGTCACCATCACAGCATCGCCACATCAACATCCCCCAACATCAACACACACACAGATAGGCACATCGGCCACTGGGACATCAACATCACCCCACATCACCCCACATCACCCAACATCACCCAACATCACCACGCGCACATCGACCACTGCTATACCAACATCACCTCAACATCAACACAGAAACATCACCCCAACATCACCCCAACATCACCCAACATCGCCACGCGCACATCCGCACATCGGCCACTGGGACATCAACATCACCCCAACATCAACACAGAAACATCACCCAAACATCACCCATCATCGCCACGCGCACATCGACCACTGGGGCATCAGCATTCCAGCCTCGCCTTGGGCGCCTCCCGATGTTTGCTCTGTGAAAATTACTTATCGACTGTGGGGTGAGCGGTGAGGGAAGGGGTGAGGGGTGAGGGGAGGGTGAATGTTGATAGGGTGAGGGGGTGAGGGTGAGTGAAAGGGTGAATGTTGAAAGGGTGAGGGGTGAGTGAAGGGGGTGGAATTTGAGAGGGTGAGGGTGACGAGGTGAGGGGTGATGGAAGGGGAGAATGCTGAGAGGGTGAGTGACGGGTGAGGGTTTAGGGGTTGAATGATGAGACGGTGAGGAAGGGGTTAGTGTCGAAACAATGCCGACACTTGAGGAGCGCCAGAGACGACGAGACGAGAGACATGGGAGAGAGAGACGCAGAGTCAGAGGCACGGGACAGGGATACGACACATAGACACGGGGAGACAGTGACACGGAGAGACAGACACGGAGAGACAGAGAGACAGGGGGAGACACAGGGAGACAGTGACACGGAGAGATAGACACGAGACAGAGAAACAGGGGAGAGACACAGGGAGACAGGGGAGAGACAGGGAGACAGGGGAGAGACAGGGGATAGACACAGGGAAACAGACACGAGACAGAGAGACAGACACGAGACAGAGAGACAGGGGAGAGATAGGGAGACAGACACGAGACAGAGAGACAGACACGAGACAGAGACACAGGGGGAGACAGAGACACGGAGAGCTCAAGACACAGGGAGGCAGACGCAGGCTCCCGGTTCCCACCGATTCACCTGGGCTCGCGAAGTCGCAGACACGGAGCGTCGACAGATGCAGGGAGAGAGGAGATGGGGGGAGATGAGGGGAGATGGGGGGAGATGAGGGGAGATGAGGGGAGATGGGGGGAGATGAGGGGAGATGGGGGGAGAGAGGATAGGAGGAGATGGCGAGGAGGATTGTGATGAGGAGGTGGAGATGAGATCGCGGAGAGTGGAGCCGCATTCGAGTGACGGCAGCGGCTGCACGGTGCAGCTCCCCCCACAGCCCCCCCCCCCAACTGCCCCCCCCCCCCAATCCTGAGTCCCCTCCCCCTCCTCCCCCCAATCCTGACTCTCCCCCCTCCCCCCTGACCCCCCACCACGGGATGAGCGGCTCCGCCCCGAGATGAGCTCCACGCGTCCGCGGAGGGGATTTGGGAGAGGAGGGGGAGGGGGGTGAAAGGAGGAGCGGGGGGGGTGATGACGGGGGAGTGAGAGACAGGGGGGAGGGGGTGGAGAGGGGAGGGGGTGGTAGGGGGAGGGGGTGGAGAGGGGAGGGGGTGGAGGGGGGAGGGAGGGAGCCATCTGCAGCATCAGAGAGAGGGAGCAGGTGCAGAGATGAGACTGGGTTGTACGGGTGCGTGTGTGTGTGCGTGTGTGCGTGTGAAGGGAGGTGCTCGCTAACACCACTTGCCCCAACAGTCTGTCCAGGCTATACGGTGAATCTTTGTCTTTTGTGTGTGAGGAGAGCGGTGGTGTAGTGGTTAGCGCTACGTTGCGCTACGAACCCGGCGGCCTGATTTCGATTCTCGCTCACGGCCACCAACATCGGTGATGATTATCTTATCTGAATCGGTTCTGGGCCTCCCCAAGGTCGACTCAGCCTCGAATGAGTACCTGTTGCAATGTGTATGCGTAGCCACTATGGATACAAAGGCGGTCGGGCGTGGTACTCGCCACCCACCATATCATGTGCCGTGCCTTTATAGGTGCTACTCTCTAACAGCACTTGCCCCCACAGTCTGTGAAGGCTTCACGGGGGAACTTTGTCTTTGTGTGTCTGGGGTGTGCGTCTGGGGTGTGTGTCTGGGGTGTGTGTATGGCGGGGTGGGGAGTGTTGGGATGGTGTATGTGTGTGTATTGTGTGTGTATTGCGTGTGTATTGTGTGTGTATTGTGTGTGTATCGTGCACACACACACACAACCACAACTACCACTCACCACGAACACACACGCCAGCCACACCACTCACCACCGTCAGACCACGGCCACCACCGCAAACACCCACACACACCACAATCACTTACGCAACAGCCACCAGTCGCCATAAAATGATGGTGACGTCTCCAATGGGCTTGTACCAGGCTAGGTGCACTTTGAAGCCACGTGAAGTGCGGAAGGCTCGCTGCTGACTGGAATGACTGTGTCCAGTTTGTTGTCTTTCCCTCGCATCTCCAAGTAGCACGGTTTGCTACGTACGGAGCGAAAGAAGTTAAACACACATACCTATATAACTGTGTCCCCCCACTGTGCCAACTCACTGCGTTTTATCCGCACGGCGCTCGGCTCGTTGTTGTGAGCATCACTCCTCCGCCAGCCGTTGTTGCTGGAGGGCGACTGCCTCCAACTGCCCAGCAGCAGCAGCGTCCTTCACGAGCCTCTTGTCCAGAGGTCGATCTTGACACCGCTGGTACCAGTCACCGGCAAAACCAATAAGCTCCACATCCTCACGGACCGCATCAGCCCATCGCTTCTCTAGCCCGTGCCACGCCCGTTTAGCCCCCTCTGTCATCCGGCTGAACAGAAGCTGCTTGGCCATGCGATGGCTGAGCCAGCCAACGCAGCCTTGCCTGCTGGAGGAGATCACTGATGGGGCTGCGTCCAGAGCCTTTAAGGATCTGTGAGCTCCTCACACTGTAATCCAGTTTGGTTAAACCCAGTATGGATCGTAGGCAGGGCCAGCCTGAATATTTCAACCCGGAGCAGATGTTCCTATAAAGTTTTGCAAGCATAGAGAAGGGAGGGCATAACTTTGGCTTGGGAAGAACCTGAGGATTCGTGTGGAGCGAGAAACAAGAAAGCCTTAACACAGCGACACGCAGCCGATTAAAACATGTCGCTACGGTAATTCGGAGTGAGACCTCTGCTGCCAAACCGGAGCTGGTAACGAGCACGCTGACGAGGTCAAGGGTCGGCAACCAAAAAACAAAAGAGACATTTTTTTTCGAATTCGGTAACAAACAAAAAAATCAACCCTCGATATTTCAAGAGCCGCAGTGCACCGTGTGGCGAATTCGAGACGACGCATCCTCAACGAACAACATCACGGCGCGGGCCTCGAAGAGCCGCATGCAACTCCTGACCCGCAGGTTGCCGAGACCCTGGCCTAGGTGTTGGGACTCCTCCACTCCCTCCGCAACGACCCGTGGAGGGATGAGTGGGTGGAGTGTTCGATGACACAACGTACCCAGGCAAGGGGCTTGGTGTGTGTGTGCGTGGGGCTGATGGTGAGGCACCACCTCTTATGGTGGTGGCACACGATCCAGAGTCAGAAATAGTGTCTCCAACTCATTCTCAGAGTGAGCAGATATTTCCAGACGTGATAGATCAATAGGAAGCCATCCCTTGACCGCATCCGCACAATCCATCAGCCTTGTTCTAAAGTAAAATTCCACTGGTACAGCCATTTACTTCATGCACACACAGACAAAGACCCCCCGTATAGCCTACACAGGCTGCTGAGGCAAGTGCTGTTAGCGAGTAGCACCTATGAAGGCCGGCACGGCACACGAGGGGGTGGTCGTGAGAGCAACATCGCCCTGCCCCGCTCAATTGAAGTCTCGGTATGGGACGGGCCCAGGTCAGGTTGCGATAGCACGTGCTCCTCATGTTGGCCGTGAGTGGGAATCGCCACCGATCGGCACTCGCGCACAAATACAAAGATCCCCCGTATAGTGTTAACAGACAGTTGGGGCAAGTCCTGTTAAGCGAGCACCTATGAAGGCCGGAACGGCACTAAAGTCGGTGGTTGGGTGGCCAACACCCCGCCCGACCCCCTTTGTCTCCCCACTACTGGTGTTTTACACAGCACACCGCGTACTCATTTAAGGCTGAGTCGACCTAGGGGGGGGGGTGCCCATGACGGGTTCAGATCATCATCGTCGTCGTCACTGGTGTTGGTGGCCGTGCGCGGGAATCGAACTCGGGTCACTGGGTTCGTAGCGCAGTGCGCTGACTGCTGCGCCACCGCTCCGCACGTGCGCGCGCACACACGCGCACGTGCGCGCACCCATTTCGACCACACACGCACACTCTCAGCCCCTTGCCACTCATCTATCGATTGGTGCCTCCGTGAATTATTTACGCGAGGGGGGTAGGCTGAGTCCAAGGGTGGGGGTCTGTGATGCAGACAGTGGGGGGCTCTGCCCCCCTCCCCACCCACCAGCCAGCGCGCACTCCACACTACCTGAGCGTCTCCACTCCTTCAGGGCCCCCCACCCTCCGTGCCCCCTACCACCAGCACCGCAATCATTACCACCATCACCACTACCAACATGAGCACAGCGACCATCATCACCACTGCCACCATCATCACCACTGCCACCAGCACCGCAATCATCATCACCACTACCACCATCACCACTACCACCATGATCACAGCCACCACAATCATCACCACTGCCACCATCATCACCACTACCACCAGCACCACCACCATCATCACAACCACCATCATCACCACTAGCACCACCACCATCACCATCATCACAACCACCATCATCACCACTAGCACCACCACCACCACCATCATCATCATCACAACCACCATGATCAGCATCACTACCACAACCAGCACCGTCATCATCACCACTTGCACCAGCGCTACAAAATCACACCTCTTTGGTGTCGCTGTCTGTCTATTGTTATTATTATTGTTGTTAAATGTCTCCCGAAATGTTTCTTCCGACGTTTCAACTCAACTCAATCTGTATTTGTTGCACAGAAAATCCCGTATAGCCAGTTACCCAGCTAGCTCCCGTGGCAACGGCCCCGCAGCAGCCACTAACAACAATAACAACAACAATAACAACAATAACAACAACAACAACAACAGAGTCATCGTTGGGGTGGCGAGGAGTCCAGACAGGAGCCAGACACGAAGCTCTTAAGTATCGCTTACTACGTACGGTGCGAAAGAAGTCCAACATACATACGCACATAATATAGGTTTTTGGGTCAGATCGCGTTATTTAGAAATGTGTCGTAACCTTCCACCACCCGACACGGCCAAACAGTAAAAAATGTGTCACGTTTTTCAAAGGAGGGTTACGACACATTTATAAATAACGCGATCTGACCCAAAAACCTATATTATGAATAATATTGATCGCGAAAGCCTACGTGTTAAATACACACGCACGTACATACAGTCGTTGTAATGGTAAGTATGGCGCAGTGTGTGACTCGACTGAGCACGACTGAACAGAAAGTCACAGAACCGAGACTTCACTCAACTGGGGCAGGGTCCCACACGGGCCGTGTCTGTGCTGAGTGTAAACACGACGACGGAGACGAACACGCAGCAGCAGCGAACAACGGCGGCGGTCACCGCATCGCGCGGCGCTTTCGGATGCGCTTCAGCGGCCGTCTGGAACGCTCTTCCTTTCGATGTGAGGAAGCCACTGGGAGATATGCACTTTTACATCGTTATCATGATCTAGATTCGCAAATGCATATCTTGAGAACAGCTTTTAGTGTGTTTCGTGTTTGTTGTCCCTCCCCCCGCACCTCCACGTACGGTGCAAAAGAGGTTCAACATACACGTACACACACATTGACGCCCCGCTACAGCCTCGCAAGGACAGCGCCCTCGCCGCTCGCCACCAGGGGTCGCTCCGGCCCTTGACTGCACCACTCGGCTGCCTGGCGGCTGCCTACCTGCCGAACGGGGAGCGCGCCGCGCTACGAATCCGATTCCCATTCACGGCCAACACCGGTGTCTGAACCGGTCCTGGGCCTCTCCGCTTCGTCGATGAGTACCTGATGCGGTGTGTGAACATCGCCACTGGGGGAGACAAAGGCGGCCGGGCGTGGTGCTGGCCACCCACCCCCTCGTGTGCCGTGCCGGCCTTCATAGGTGCTGCTCGCTAACAGCACTTGCCCCAACAGTCTGTTAAGGCTACACGGGGGTCTTTGTCTTTTGTTGTATTTTGTGCAGGCGCGAGTGTGGTGAATGTTTTGTGGCGTGGTTAACAATGCCCGGCCTGGATTTTCACAATGAACATATTCGTGTCGGGTCGTCTGATAGATCATTTTCGCTTAGCCAGGACAGAACCGCCAGCTGAAATTAAACCCTTTGTGGATCTATACAATGCCATGCCTCTTCCGAAATTCAACTAGATTTTTTATTTTATTTTACCAGGTAAGGCCCACTCAGCTATATAGCTTGTTTTTAAGAAACGACCTGGTTATCACAAATGACGGTTCAACGAAGCGTGGTTTATCACGCGGACATTTAAAACAGTCAAATAATCTAAACGCGTAATGTTGATTCTAAATGTGGAGGGAAACCCCAAATATACAGCAGCAGGCGTCAGGGTCGGGATCGAACCCACAACCTCCTTCATACCAGGCGAGGTAGTTAACATCTCCTAGCCACCGTGGCACCCGTCTGTCATTGCGTGATTTATCCATTTCCCCTTGACCGTCGTCTGGAACGTCAATTCTATGGGTTTCAAGACAAGACTCAAAAACGTGCGACATTTGTGCGCTATGAAGAAAAACACATCAACAGCTCCTAAAGAACTGCATTGCAATTGGGCCTCTTGTGTCAGGTCATTTAATCAAGATGCATGTGAGCGAATGTGGCCGAATAACAGCGACATTGTCGTTAGAACCATTAGACAACGCTGTTCCAACGTTGCATGTTTAGGGACCATCCATTTAGTACGTACGCATGGAGGGGGGGGTTAACCCAAATGCGTTCGCTTGCGTACGGGGGTCTACTGACAATGTACGCATAGGAAACTGGGGGGGGGGGGGGTGTGAAGCCTCGATAATAATTTGTCTACATTGGCCTTCAAATGAGTTAGTCCGGCGGTGGACTATCTGTTTGCTTAAACACGTTAACATTATTAATCCTTGGTCGTTTCTGCGTGGATTAAATATCGGTCGTTATATAAGATTCGGGGAGGGGGGGTGCGTCAGGCGTACGTACGCAGTTGGGGGGGGGGGGGGTGTAAAAAGTCCGCGTGTGTACAGGGAGGGGGAGAAAGGTCAAGTTTTGACAGATTTTTGCCGACCTACTCAATGGATGGCCCCTTACTGGGCGTTGGTGACGATACTGCGCTGCTGCTGATGATGATGATGCTGCTAATGATGCTGCTGATGATGAGAGCTAATTATGGTGAAACCGGTCCACAGTTCTCGACCCCTGCATCGCTGCTGCTGCTCCTGCCGCTGCCATTCGGTCACAGGTTGATGGCGACCTCAAACAAGAGGTCCAATTACAACGCACTTGCTATCAGGAGCTGTTGATGGGTTTTTGCATCCAACGTGCAAAGGCTGCGTGGTCTTGTCGCGCGACTTCGCGTCTTGTTCGAAACCCTGCGGGTTTTCTTGAAGGAGGTTCTCGTCATGTACAGATCTGAACGGCGAAATCCCCCCCCCCCCCCCCGCAGACGTCCGTGCTGACGACTGCCTTTCCCCCCGCCCCCGATTCAATTCCAGGCGTAAGCAAGCCCTGCCTGATGAGGCTCAAGTTGTTTATTGTTCCATTGGAACCTCATTTGCCAGTAAAAAGATGATAAATGTTTTTTTTTACCCTTCTATCTGGCAACAAAACTGACACCTTTTTTTACAAGGAGTCATGTTTGCATTGACCACAATACCTGCAGTCGGAATACAAACAAAAAACACAACTGATAATGTATGCACTGTCCTTGAAGTTGATTGGTCCACACCAGAGGCAGTTTTCAATCAACTTCAAGGACACTTCAAGGACAGTGCACATTATCAGAGTTATGTTGTTTGTTTGCATTATGACTGCAGGTATTGTGGTCTATGTAAACATGACTCCTTGTAAAAAAGGTGTCAGTTTTGTTGCCAGATAGAAGGGAAAAAAAAACAATTATCATAGTTTATTGTTGAACCAGGGTGTGAACTCAAGTGGAGACCATGATAGGAGTCTCATTTTCAAGAGTGACTCCGGTGATTGAGTGGGTGGGTGAGTTGAATCAAGAACCGAATGGCTCACAGGGCTATACCAAATAAATGAAAGTGAAAACTGAAACTGGGTTGGTGAGTTCAAGTTACAAGCAGTCTATTGTTTAACCCGGGTGAGAACTCAAGACGTGGGGAATGCTGCACAAAGGTAAATCAACGTTACAAAACTAATTGCGTGGAGCGTGAGACGGCTCCCATAGATGAATGTTAAACCGATCTCGGCACAATTACAACATGAAGTCACAGAAACATTCACCATTTGTCGAGTGCGACGATTGTACGAATGTGTAGACAGACGGTTATGGACTAGTCAAATGGGCAACGTTAGTCTGGGAAATGTTAGCCTATGGGCAGTGTTAGTCTATGGACTATGTTAATCCATGGGCAATGTTAGTCTATGGGCAGTGTCAGTCTATGTGGAGTGTTAGTCTATAAAAAATGCTAGTTTATGGGCAATGTTAATATATGGGCAGTGTAAGTCAATGGAAAATGCAGGTCTCTGGTGACTATTGTTTCAACATGTAAACAGACACGGGATTATACGATGTCAATTGTAAGTGAAGTTATAAATAACCGACAGTTTATTGTACAGTCATGCAACTCAGTTTCTTTAACGACCGCCTACTACCGAACGTAGACGGTGCGTATGCTGCTGCTGATGATGATGTCGTGGTTATAATGATGCTGATGATGTCATGGTTAGAATTCTGCTGATGTTCATGGTGCTGATGATGATGTCGTCATTGTAATGCTGATGATGATGATCATGATGATGGTGCAGATGATGATGTTATGGCTATAATGCTGCTGATGGTGACAGTGGTGGTGATGCTATGATTATAAAACTGCTGCTGATGATGATGATGGTCGTGGTGCTGCTACTGATGACGATGCTAGTGCCGATCACGGTCTTCAGGATCGGTCGAGAGACACGGGGAGAGAGAGAGAGGAGGTGAGAGAGGAGGTGAGGGGAGAGAGGAGGTGAGGGGGGGAGAGGAGGTGAGGGGAGGAGGAGGTGAGGGGAGGAGCAGGTGAGGGGGGAGAGGAGGTGAGGGGAGGAGGAGGTGAGGGGAGGAGGAGGTGAGGTGAGAGAGGTGGGATCATGATGATGAGGCCACGAGCCACACTCCCTCACACGGAGTCCTTCTCACCCCGTTACCTCCTCACCCCGTTACCCTCTCACCTCGGTACCCGCTCCCCTCACCCCGTTACCTCTGCGCCCCAGTACCCCTCACCTCGTTACCCTGTTAACCGCCCCCTCCGCCCACCCCCCGTTACCCCCCCCCCCCACGCACTTCTCGCACGAGGGTCCCGAGGGTCACCGCTTTGCCTGGCAACTGCCACCTTGCGTAGGTGCGCGTGTGTGTGTACACGTGTGTGCCTGTACCCGTGTGTGTGTCTACCCGTGTCTGTGTGTACCCATGTGTGTGTGTGCACCCGTGTGTGTGTCTACCCGTGTCTGTGTGTGTGTGTGTACCCATGTGTGTGTGTGTACCCGTGTGTGTGTCTACCCGTGTCTGTGTGTACCCATGTGTGTGTGTGTACCCGTGTGTGTGTCTACCTTCGTAGTTTAGTGGTGGTTAATTGAAGGTGGAGGGGTTACCAGCCCCTCGCACCCGTCCAGAGCCCCCGTTTAGCCACTGTGGTGGTCACAGACGCCATGAGGGGAGAGGCCAATGGGCATTGGCCCTCCCCCCACAGCACTGCCCACGACAATGTTGCCCGTCCGGCACCGCGAGGAGGTAGGAGGTAGCGTCGTGGTGACGTCACCGCCACTTAGTGGCGAATGGCGGTTGTTGTTGTTGTTGTTGTGTGTCTACCCGTGTCTGTGTGTGTGTGTACCCATGTGCGTGTGTACCTGTGTGTGTCTACCCGTGTCTGTGTGTGTGTGTGTACCCGTGTGTGTGTGTACCCGTGTCTGTGTGTGTAGTGTAGTGGTGAGCGCCCTGCGCTACAAACCCAGCGACCCGAGTTCGATTCCCGCTCACGGCCAACACCAATGACGATTATCTGAACCGGTCCTGGGCCTTCCCTAGGTCGACTCAGCCTCAAAAGAGTACCTGGTGCGGTGTGTAAACATTGCCACTGGGGAGACACAGGCGGCCGGGCGTGGTGTTGGCCCACCCACCCCCTCGTGTGCCGTTGTGGCCGTCATCGGTGCTCCCTAACAGCACTTGCCCCCTACAGTCTGTTAAGGCTACACGGGGGATCTTTGCCTCTGTTAGCGCGCACGCACAGACACACGCACAGACACACACACAGACACACACACACCCACAGACACACACACACAGACACCTGCCTGTGCTCACCTGCGCGTGGGTGAGCACGCGTGAACGTCTCTGCTCCTCCCAGGGCATCCTACTCAGCCCCCTCAGCCCCCTCCGCCCCCTCAGCCCCCCACTCACTCGGTTTAGAACACAGCGGGAGACGGGAGAGTCGCCAGGGAGAGACGCGAGGGAGAGACGCGAGGGAGAGACGCGAGGAGGGAGATTTGCAGGAGAAGGCAGTCGCCGCTGTCAGAGACGGCGTCTCCTCCCGCCTCTACGACAGCCGTTAGCCCTGACGTTACCCCTGACGTTACAGCGATCTCTCTCCCGTTACCTCTCTCGTTACCCCCCCTCCTCCCCTCACGGCCCCTCCCCCTCACCTCCCAGACGAAGCTTCCCTCCCCTTCACCACCAAGGTCACTGCCGGCATCGCGGCGCGCAGGGGGCGCGCGTCTTCCTCCTCCTCGTCTCCCACCTCCTCCTCGCCCCCCCCCCCCCATCTCCTGCTCCCCCTCTCTTCCTCTCTTCTCACACTCTCCATCAATTCCTCTTCCCTCCACTACCTCCTCCATTCCTACACCTTCTCCCTCTTACCCTCCTCACCCCCACCCCCTCCTCCCCCCCCCACCTCCTCCTCCCCCCCACCTCCTCCTCCCCACCTCCTCCTCCCCCCCGGGTTCCCAGAGCTGGAGGCGGGGAGTGATGGCGTCTCTCCCCCTCCCCCTCAAGGCTCCAAAGGCCCAGATCTGCTGCTGCTGGATGCAGGTGAGGGGGGCAGATGGGGGGTGTGGGGTGAGAGACATCTGCTCAACACAGACTCACGCAGAGACCCGTAGACTCACAGAGAGACCCATATACTCACATAGAGACCCATAGACTCACAGAGAGACCCATAGACTCACAGAGAGACCCATAGACTCACAGAGAGACCCGTAGACTCACAGAGAGACCCGTAGACTCACAGAGAGACCCATAGACTCACAGAGAGACCCGTAGACTCACGCAGAGACCCATAGACTCACAGAGAGACCCATAGACTCACAGAGAGACCCGTAGACTCACAGAGAGACCCGTAGACTCACAGAGAGACCCGTAGACTCACAGAGAGACCCGTAGACTCACAGAGAGACCCATAGACTCACAGAGAGACTCGTAGACTCACGCAGAGACCCATAGACTCACAGAGAGACCCATAGACTCACAGAGAGACCCGTACACTCACGCAGAGACCCGTAGACTCACAACGAGACCCATAGACTCACAGAGAGACCTATATACTCACAGAGAGACCCGTAGACTCGCAGAAAGACCTGTAGACTCAGAGAGAAAATTAAATAATACGTAGAAATCCATAGATTAAAATAGATGAATAGGCCCACATCTCAATTTCTCACCCATCCACCATCACCCCACTCCCTCACCCCTTCACCATCACCCCACTCCCCTCACCCTTCACCATCACCCCACTCCCTCACCCCTTCACCATCACCCCACTCCCTCACCCGTTCACCATCACCCCCACTCCCTCACCCCTTCACCATCACCCCCACTCCCCTCACCCTTCACCATCACCCCACTCCCTCACTCCTTCACCATCACCCCTCTCCCCTCACCCCTTCACCATCACCCCACTCCCCTCACCCTTCACCATCACCCCACTCCCTCACCCCTTCACCATCACCCCACTCTCCTCACCCTTCACCATCACCCCACTCCCTCACCCCTTCACCATCACCCCACTTCCTCATCCCAATCCCTCACTGTTGCTTAGGCATTCATTTCTGACTCGATATTTTCCGGAACCCTGCTAGGCTGACTTGGAGAAGGGATTATGGCGTAAGGCACTACCACTGGAGTACAGGGCACGACTCTCCATACACATTCCTCTATTATCGTACTCTGTATTAGGGGCCGTCCATAAATGACGTCACGCACCTAGGGGGGGGGGGGTCAGACATTTGTGACGATGTGTGACGAGGGGGGGGAGGGGTTTGAGAAATGTGACGTCACATCAAAATGCGCAACTTTAAATAAATGTAGACTACACGTTCTACTTAATTAAATAGACTTTTGAATACATGTTTTCTCCTACAACATCAGAGTGCAGCGGTACATTAAATACGCACTACAATGACAATAGTTTAAAGCGATTTGAAGCATTTTTTTTGTGGGGGGGGGGGCAAAATCGCGGGACGTCATTTATGGACGGCCCCTTAATCCCATAATCAATCAAACAGGATTATAAATATGGACTTGCAACCCGCACTGTTTGTTGTCCTTCCCCCCGCACCTCCGATTAGCGCGGTTGGCTACGTACGGTGCGAAAGAAGTCAAACCCACACACGTCCTTTGGACGCAGCCAAAGGAGGAAGAAGACGCAAGGAGAGAGATTTATTTTGGTTTTTGACTTTGACCCAAATAGTTCGAGAACCGCATCACAGGCAGAGCTACTTGTACACAAACACAGCAGCGGGTAAACAGCAAGATGACAACAACAACAACACATTATGACTTAAATAAACAAAATAGTGATGGAATAAAGTGCGTCTATTTAATATTTTTTCCCTGCATTTAGTTATTCTTTAACAGTATCGTTTGACTGTTGTACATTTTGTCGTCACCAATACTTTCCATAGCCAAACATTCCCTGCCGTATTTAATACATTGTCGTGACGTTAAATGATGTTTAAGGTTGAAGTTTTTTTGGGGTTGTTGTTAAACGGGGGAAGCCAAAGAGGCGCAGGTTGCCGACCCCCTGGAAGTGACCCTGCGTCCCCCCCCTGCTGCTGCCTGCTGCTGCAGGCGTCGCTACGCACCTCCCTGCTGCTGCTGCTGGCGGGCACCTCGCTCGCCCTGCAGTGCCCCCCGCGCTGCGACTGCCCCCCGGCCTCGGGGGGCTCCGTGCTGTGCGCGCGCCGTCGCCTCCTCGCCGTGCCCGGGTCCGCGCCGGGGTCGGCGCGCTCCCTGGACCTGTCGCGCAACCACGTGGCGCGCCTGGGCGCCGGGGACCTCGCGGCCTGGGCGGCCCTGGAGGAGCTAGACCTGAGCGAGAACGCGCTGGGCGCGCTGGAGCCGGGCTCCTTCGCGGGGCTGGGCGCCCTGCGCTCCCTGTCGCTGCGCTGTAACCGCATCGCGGTGCTGCCGATCGGAGCCTTCGCGGCTCTCGGCGCCCTGCGGCGGCTGGACCTGAGCGGCAACCGCATGCGCGCCGTGCCGCGCGGCGCCTTCTCGGGTCTGGGCGCCCTGGGCAGCCTCGATTTGTCCGAGAACTCGCTGCTGTGGGTGGCGCAGGGCGCTTTCGAGGGCCTGGGCGCCCTGCGCTCGCTGTCGCTGCGCCGCGCGGGGCTGCGCGCCCTGCCGAGCGGCGCCCTCGCCCGGCTGCCCGCGCTGTCCGAGCTGGACGCGTCGGGCAACTCCCTGCGCGCGCTGGGACCCTCGGTGCCTGCGGGGGGTCCCGCGCCTGCGCGTGCTGCGGCTGTCGGGCGCGGGGCTACGGCGCGTGGAGCCGGGCGCCCTGCGCGGCCTCCCGGCGCTCCGCGACCTCGACCTCTCGGAGAACGCCCTGGACTCCCTGCCCGAGCGCGCCGGCGCCCCCGCTCGCCCTGCGTGCCCTGCGCCTCGACGGTAACCCCATCGCGTGCGACTGCCGCCTTCTGTGGCTGCGCACCCGGCCGAGTCCCGAGGCGCTGCTGGGGGGCGGCGAGGGCCCCCCGTGCGCGGCGCCCCCCGAGGCGCGGGGCGCGCGGCTGCTGAGCGCCCCGCTGCGGTGCAGGGCGCCGCGCGTGAGGCTGCGCGCGGGGCCCGTGGCGGTGCGCGCGGGGGGCGCCGTGCGCATCCCGTGCAGCGCGAGGGGGGACCCGCCCCCCAGTCTCGCGTGGAGGGACCCCCGGGGCCGCTGGTACGAGCACGAGGGGGATGAGGACGATGAGGGGGGTGAACGGCAGGGGGAGCAGGGGGAGCAGGGGGAGGCAGGAGAGCAGGGCGAGAATGGCGGGGAGGAGGAGGATAAGGAGGAGGAGGAGGAGGAGAAGAAGGTGGAAGAGGATGGGGAAGAGGGGACGAGAGAGCCAATAGCGAATGGAGAACAGGGAGACACCAGGGAGCAGAGAGGAGGTGGTGGTGATGAGGAGGGGGGGAAGCAGGGGGATGGGAAGGGGGGGTGATGATGATGATGATGATGACGATGATCGAGAGCGCGGGCCCCGGCTCCGCGTGCTGCGGGACGGCTCGCTGCTCCTCGTGTCGGCGCGCGTGCGGGACCGCGGCTCGTACACGTGCGTGGCCTCCAGCGCCGCGGGCCGCCACCTCCGCGCGGTGCCCCTCGTCGTGTCGGGGCCCGGGGGGGTCCCGCCGCCGTCCCTCTCCGACCCCTCCGACTCCTCGGACCCTTGGGACCCAGCGGACCCCTGGGACGCCGTCGATCCCGCAGACTCCGAGAGCTTCAACGCGACGGGGACGCGCGGGGAGACGCGCGAGCCCGCCGGGACCCCGCTGACCCCGCTGACCCCCTTGCTGCTGGTGTCCGCGGGGCTGGGGGGCCTCACCTTCCTCGGCGTCGTGATTCTCTGCCTCCTGGTCCTCGCCGCGGGAACGCGGAGTTGGGGCCACAAGAGGAGGAGGAGGACGAGGCAGCGAACGGAGCTCGAGTACGGGGGGACCCGCAGATCGAGGGGGGGTCCCAGGAGCCCCAGCCGGGCCCCCCCTCGTCACTTTGTCATGAGGATGATGTGAGCTTCCTAACAACGGTGGCACTAGGTAGGCTAAAACCAGGTACAAGTGTAGGGCCCCAATTATCTCAAGGGGATTTGGTTTTATGAAATGTAGAAGTGCTTCAATGATCAGATAAAATTCCAATTAATATAAACACATCAAGATAATCAACATAAACAGCGAATTAATCTCTCCACTGTATCATGTCTGCATCCTTCCTCTCATTTCACTCCATCCCTGTCTCGCCTGGATCTCCTCTCATCTCGCTACAGCTCTATCTCTTCTCTACATCTATTCTGCCCCCCCCCCCCCACCGACGAGATGGGAATAACAAATACAGAAGACTAAGCACACGGTTTATTGAAAAAATTGTCTAACTTTTCAATTTAATTATTCATGTTAATATTTCGCCAGAATATTCTTAAAATCCGAGAAAAAAATAAACCTCACAATGCATATTATCTTGACATTATTTTATGACGTTAAAAAACGCAGATTACTCGCAGTGCTCCGAGTACAGGATGATTGTGAGAAGAGTATACACATCGCAGCTGTTCCATTTATTTCCGTTGCGGAGCAACAGCGGGTTCTCTCCTCGTAATGTCACCAATCGTAAACGACGTGGAGCTGTATCGCATCCGTGCTGCACGTGACCATCCCGGCGTCTTTGTGCGCTCACCGCAACACCACGTGACACCGCCGTTGTCGTCATCACTCGTCCGCCATAACGCGCGCTGTGGTCGATGTCTCCGTGAAATTCGTTCGCAATTGCCTCATCAGTAGCTGTAGCAACGTCGTCAAAGTGTCGTGTGTAAATCAACGTCGACGTCACTTCAAACAAATCCGACCGCAGTCCTGTTCGTAAGCCAGTGGATTCGTAGCTTGGGAGGGGGCGGGGTGGGGGAGAAGGACTTTAATCCAGCAGTGGAATGGCCGATTACGATGGTGAGCAATAGCAACTCCCACACGTGTAGTGGCATTGCCTTTGATACTGTACGTGTAACAATAGTGTAGTTCAGCAGCATTGGTTTGTTGTGGGTTTCCAGGTGGCTCCACGGGGCCTCTTTTTACAATCTTTTTTTTATCAGAGCACTGATCAGTTGTTGTGGAGTACAGTGAGTCCTTGTTGAACGCGATAGATGCGTTTCTGAAAAGTGCCACGTTAAGCGAAAAACGCGTTTAGCGAAAACATTTCCCGATAAGTAATGTAGCGATAATGTTTGGGGCGAGATACGATGTGCTACACACAGTGAGGTGGCGGGCCAAATAACTCAGGGTACGCCACCACGTGATTGCTCAGCCGTGCAGCTCGAGAAAGTAGTTCGTCATCGACCGCTCAGAAACCCCGTTATAACGGACACGTTCCGCGTTATAATGGTCGCGTTCTGCCTTATAACGGGCGCGTTTCGCGTTATAACGGGCGCGTTTCGCGTTATAACGGGCGCGTTTCGCGTTATAACGGGCGCGTTTCGCGTTATAACGGGCGCGTTTCGCGTTATAACGGGCGCGTTTCGCGTTATAACGGGCGCGTTTCGCGTTATAACGGGCGCTTTCCGCGTTGTGCGAAAAGTGTTCCCAAATGGAAGAACCGCGTTGTAGCGAACACGCGTTGTGCAACCACGTGTTGAGCGAGGACTTACCCACGTAACTGTGTACCCTACACGATAGCTATGAGGTTTGGTCATGCTTAAGTTGCCAACAGACGTGATTGATTTCACGTTAACTATACGGGCCCACACTGGGAGCAACCGCCAATGTTGTACAGTACTGCGCTATGCTCCAACGTCTATGCTCCCTGCGCCTTCACCAACAAGCTGGCACGGTGAAGTATGGTCAAATAACCGCCATGACACCGCACGTGAGTGGGGAGTTTGGAGGCCTCTCATCCAGCAGTGGAGTGACAATAAAAACAGCCGTGTGCCCTTATTCTTTCGTTGTACATATGAGTTGTTTATTTAAATCTCTTGTTGTATTTTTACTGTACCCCCTTGTCATAGAGATAATTTATTTTAAATAAACGTTATATTATTATTATCACGTCTTACCGACAGACTTTTATCTGTGAGTCAACGTGGGTGAGCGGGCGGGGAGTTTGAATCTCCCGCCGGGGCGTGACGTCATCACGAGAACTCTCTCTCTCCGTGACGTCACCGCGCGGTCACGTGAGGCCGAGCTCACCGATGGCGATGGAGGAGGCGGCGCGGCTGGAGGAGCCGGGACTTGCGGTGGAGACCTCGGAATCGGTGAGTTTCGGGGGCCCCCGGGGCGAGCTCGGGGACGTGGGGTCCTGGCATGCGAACGCCCCCCCCCTAGGGGAGGCGCGAGACCGGAGGCGTCAGGGGGACGCGGGGCCTCGCCGCTGCGTGAGCGGAGCTTCAACGGGGGGCCTAGTGCAGGCTTTATACGGCTTTCCTGAACTGCGGCCCCCGGCAGCCCTGCAGCGATTTGGGGCGGGGTGGCTTTCAGCACGAGACGCTCTTCGGCCTCCCCGAACCCCTATGTGTGTTCGTGTACCCCTGTCCCCGTGTCCACGATACTCTGTCTCCCCCTGTCCCCGTGTCCACTCTCTTGTCTCCCCGTGTCTCACCCGTCCTCTCCTATCACGCCCCCCCCCCCTCTCCCCGTGTTCGCCAGGACTCGAGCGATGCGAGCAGCACAGACAGCGGCAGGGATGTGGTGGACGGGGCGACCACGACCTCGTCCCCGGTGACCCTGGGCACCGGTGAGTGAGAGCTGCCTGCAGTGGTTCACCGGGTCACGAGGTCACCGGCTCACGGCTGCGATCCCTCTACCTACCCAGTGTCACTGACAAACAGATGATGCTGGATAATGACGGTGGTGGTGTTGCTGACGATCACGGTCACAAATCACAGCTGGTCACAGGCACATTGCCCCCCACCACGCCCCCTCGTCATGATTACATCGCGAAAGTGAAGAGGTCACGGTGGAGGGTTACCATGCCACGCAGGTGACCGGGTCACTGGGCCCCCTCCGCCACCCCTCTCACCCCTCACCCTTCACCCCTCACCCCTCACCCTTCACCCTCACCCCACACCCTCACCCTTCACCCCTCACCGCCCACCCTCACCCCCTCACCCTCACCCCTCACCCCTTCCGTAGCAGCAGACAAACAGCGCGATCGGGAGCGTGAGGGGGCGCGTCGGGGAGAGGGCAGCCCCGTGAGCCAGCAGCCCAAGAAGGGGGCGGCGCGCACGCGGCTCGGTGCGCCCAGCAAGGGCTACGCCTCGCTGGAGCAGAGGCCCGACGAGAAACCCCTGGTGGCCATCGACTCCGACAGGTGCCGATCTTTGGCTTCCAGCTCGCACGCGCACACGCGCGCATGTACAGCTCGCGCAAACACACACATACGGCTCGCACTCACACGTGCGCACACGTAGGGCTCGCACGCGCAGACACATACAGCCTGCATGCACGCAAGTACAGCTTGCGCACACCCACGTACAGCTCGTACACACGGACGCGCTTCAGGATCGCAGCTAACACACGCAGTCCAGCTCACACACAGACTCGGCTCACGCACACGTACAGCCACACACACACGAACAGCCTGCACACACGTACAGCCACACACACACGTACAGCCACACACACACGTACAGCCACACACACAGGTACAGCCACACACACACGTACAGCCACACACACACGTACAGCCACACACACACGAACAGCCTGCACACACGTATAGCCACACACACACGTACAGCCACACACACACGTACAGCCACACACACACGTACAGCCACACACACACGAACAGCCTGCACACACGTATAGCCACACACACACGTACAGCCACACACACACGTACAGCCCACACACACGAACAGCTCACACACTTGCAAACACTCTCAGTCTCAGCGCACAGATACACACAAGCTCAAAGCTCACACATACAGTTCACAGCTCATACAGACACACAGGCTCACGCATACTTCCAGCGCACACACACACACTCAAGCTCACACACTCACTCAGACTACACACACACATTTCACAGCTCACACAGACTCAAGCAAGCACACACAGCTCAGAGAACACATACAGACACAAGCTCACACACTCATGCTTACAGATCATACACACGGGGCACGGAGTATGTGTTTGTGACGAGGTGTGACAAGGTGTGCTGTGAGGAGGTGGTGTTCAATGAAGTAGTAAGAGGTGCTCTGTGTAGCAAGCAGGTATTAAAGAGGTACTGTGTGTGGTTAGTACATGTTGGTAGTAGTGAGGAGGTGCTGAGTAGGTGTTGCGTGTGGTGAGGTGGTGGCTCGTGATGAGGTGTTGTACTGTGTTCACAGCGAGGATGAGATGACGCTTTCGCGCTACTCCTCGTCGGGATATTCTTCTGCAGAGGTGAGACCCCTCCCCCCGGAGCCCCCGTAACCCCTGACCCATGGCGCCCTCACGATCCCTGTGTGCCACATTGCATTGCGCTATAAATCCGTTCCCTCGTCACCATCAATTCTAAAGATGACAAAAATGTTAATATGATGCTGGTGATTATGACGGTGATGATAAACAATGTTCATGATGCTGGTGATAATGATGGTGATTATTAATATTATAATGATGATGATGATAATGAAGAGGGGACCCATCTGTTCTAGATTTGAAGCTTTCGTGACTGCAAGGATTCATATTCTTAGGTTTTTTTCGGTAAAGTCACGTAGGTAAAAAAATAAAATTAATAAAAGTAAAATAAAATAAAAATAAAATAAAAATCACGACATTTCGGAGGCAACGCAAGCTTCCGTCTTCAGCAGCAAGCGTGCTGTGATGGATCCACCTGAAGACGGAAGCTTGTGTTGCCTCCGAAACGTCGTGATTTTTATTTTATTTTACTTTTTTAATTTAAATTTTTTACCTACGTGACTTTACCGAAAAAACCTAAGAATATGGGACCCATCTGTTTCCGTAGCAAATCAACCAGGACCTGAACCGGCAGCTGCTGAAGGACGGGTACCGTCTGGACGAGGTCCCAGACGACGAGGACTTGGACCTCATCCCCCCCAAACCCATGAGCCCCGCGTGCGTCTGCTGCCAGCTCGCGTCTCCCTCCACCACGTGCAATGTGCAGTAGGGCTTGGGACGCAAACACCATCAATACCACCACCACCACAACGACCGTCCTAATACTAACAGCACCACCACCACGACACTGGTGTTGCCAGCTCGTGTCCCACACCGCCACGTGTAACTTGCAGTAGGGGCAGCACCTAAACTACTACTACCACCGCTACCAATACCCAGACACAACCGCCGCGATCAATACCATTACCAATACCAGCACAAACGCCGTGATCAACACAAACACCAATAAGACCAAATACCACAAGCACTGATATCACAACAACCACCATCTCAGCCACCACCAGTCCCTCGCATCAACACAACCACTGCA
Source organism: Lampetra planeri (assembly GCF_965212315.1). Taxonomy (NCBI): domain Eukaryota; kingdom Metazoa; phylum Chordata; class Hyperoartia; order Petromyzontiformes; family Petromyzontidae; genus Lampetra; species Lampetra planeri. The sequence continues at coordinate 1,308,484 of NC_136159.1, forward strand.
CTCAACACCAGCACCACAACTGCCAACAGCTATGCCACACGCGCAATAAATACCAGAACTCCTACCAACCACCACCACCACAGTGTTGCTGCCAGCATTGGGGTGCATAATGCTGGTATTGGGTGTTCCGCTTGATGGGTGGTGATGGTGATTATATAGATGGTGATGATAGTGATGGTGATGAAGCGCTTGATGATGGTGGTAGGTGGCGATGGTAATGATGATGATTGCGCTCACATAGCGGTGAAGCTGGAGATGATTATACACCTGTTCATGATGGTAATTAGTGATGCAACTTGAAGATGAGGATGGCGATGAAGTTGGTGGTTTTGACGGTGGGGCGAGGGAGCTGCCGTCACTGGTGATATGGTGATGTAGATGGTGATGTGCTAGTGCCTCTGTCTTGTGCTCCCTCACTCGCTAGACATTTTAAACTGACAATTATGGTGAGGCTGCTGATGATACTGATGATGAGGATGGTGGTGGTGCTGATGGTGATGGTGCTGCTGTTGTTATGAAGACTGTTGGGATGAAATTGCTCATGATGTTGATATTGAGGATGTTGGTGATGGTAATGTTGATAAGCCTGCTGGTGGTTGTGATGATGGTGGAAATAATGGTGGTGATAGTGATGATGATGAATTCTGAAGCTGCTGCTGCAGATAACGATGGCAAGGAATACGATTATATTCACGATGGTGGCGTTGGTTACATTTTAGCTGATCGCGATGGTATTGATAATGGCGATGTTGAGAGTGACGATCATAATGTTGATGGCAGTGGTAATTATGATGATGATAATAGTGATGTTGAGGATGAGGCTTGGTGCCCGGTTGACATCATTCCGTGCCTGCTCCGCGCCAGGCTTTGGATTCTAAAATTTTAAAACTCTCCGTCTGGTGATGGAGGCATTGCTCGCTTCCCCCACGACCCCTCCCCCCCACAGACCCTCACCTTTCGGGACCCCCCCCCCCCCCCCCAAAGTTCACCCTAAACTCCGGGCATCTCATAGGACGCCCTATGAAGCAAATGCCAATGATTCACCCAGTGAAAATGTTGATTTCATACAAATATGAGCACAGGGTTTACCGCCGCTGACTCCAGCCAGCGGAGCTGCCATGTAGCCCCACCCATTGCAGGCCCACGCCTATAACGCCTCTGGTATTGCCAGGCCGTCTACCACCCAAGCGCCAAGCGGGCTGACACCCCCCGCTTAGCCTTACGAGCTCCTCGGGTCACAGGCGATCGATAGGATTCCACGGGGGCATGCGGAGCGGTGGCGCAGCAGGTAGTGCACTGCGCCGTGTGAGCCAGGCGGGGCTGAGTTCGCGCTCACCACGTCTCACATCAGTGGCGAGGGATCTCAGAAATCGGTGCTTGGCCAACTCGCACTGGCCAGAGTGGTGAAGTACGTCGCTTCACAAAATCCACATGGCCGACTATGGTATGGGGACGCCTTTAATCCATTGGTGGATTTAAAGTGGCTGGGATGGTTACAATGACCACGCGGTGAGGTGGGACCAGGGCCCGCTGGGTGGTGGTGGGGCTTCTGGGAGAGGGAGGGGGGTGGGCTTGGGTCTGAGGGGGGCGGGGGGGGTTTGGGGGCCGTCCCCCCTCCCCCACTTCCGTCCGCCCCACATTTCAGTGTCACTTTTTCGAGGCCACGTGGCTCTTTTTAATTGATAATTAGCGCTATTTATTTATTTATATGTGTCTGACTTTGCATGATGATGATGCTGATGCTGCTGCGTCAGCGATTTGCACTATGAGTTGCGTCCGGTGTATGTTATTTTCTTTTGAGGGTGTTGGGGGGGGTTGGTTAAGGAGAGGGGGATGGAGCGGGGGGGGGGCTATCAGCCCCGCTCCTCGCCCCCCACCACCCCTCCACCCCCTCTTTGTTTTCGTGCCCACGTCGCGGCGTCACGTGACCCCTGCTCGTTCTGATTGCGATGGTGTGAGAGGAAGGCGACTGCTCTGCTACTGCTGATGCTGTATCCGTGGTTGGTCACTCTGCAGACAATAAAATTCGCTATCGCCGCGCGAGCGACAGCTCCCACCGCCCCCGTGACCGGCGTGAGTCGTGCCGCCGGGGACCCTCCCGCTAGGTCGGCTTCGACGTAAAACGAATCGGCGCTCACCAACACTGGCTGTTGTCGCTGGGAGTGGGGTTGGGGTCTCAAGCCCGCCACGTGACTCGTGTCCACGACTGTAAGGGCTTGTGGGGGGGGGGGCGGGCATTGCGTGGTGAAGGGGATACTGAGATGGGGGACTTGTGAAGAGTGGGGGCGAGGTGGGTCGAGGTTAGACCCCTGATAGGACACGTTCGACGAAGAGAGAAGCCCCTCCCCAGTGCGCACCCCTCCCCTCTCCTCCCTCCTCTCCTCCCCTCTCCTACCCCTCCCCCCTACTCCCCCTCCCCTCTCTCCTCCCCCCTACTCCCCCTCCCCTCCCTTTCTCCGCCCCCGCACATCGGTAGAATGTTAATGTACGATTGTTTATGTCCGATGAAGAAGGGCCGTTGCCCGAAACGTTGCCCATTTTATATATATATATTGTTTTCCTTTTTAAGGCCACACAGCAGGGCTGTGATGGACGAACGTGTTGAGTTTGACCTATTAACATGAGAATGGCGCCAGTGCCAAACGAGGTGGTGTGTAGGGGGCGGGCTGGGGGAGGGGCGGGGCTGGGGGAGAGGGGGGCGGGGGAGAGGGGCGGGGCGCCTACACGCGAGTACACGCCTCGTGATCACAACAGCATCATCGCCACTGCTGTCACAATCACTGCCATCACCATGGTCACAATCGCCACAACCGTGTAGGCACCACATTCAGTAATATCACCAACACCATCATCACCACACTGAGTGGCATCTACACCGCCATCACCGTTCTCGTGAGCATCATCACCGATGTCACCATCACCACCATCAAGAGCATCATCACCAATATCACCACACTCAAGAGCATCATCACCAATATCACCAACACTGCTGAGCATCACTATAAACGTGATGATGAACAACATCATCATAATTCCTCCAACGCAGCGTGTCGCCAGGTCGGACAATCTCCAAATCGCCTCCACATGGCCCTGTCCCTCCTCCCCTCCCTCCACTGCTCTCCACTCTCCTCCACTGGCGCGGTGGTAATCTTTGCGCCACTCAACAACAAGAACCGAGGTTCTATTCCCGACTATGGCGCCTTTTTGCGTGGAGTTTGTACTGCCCCCCCCCCGATCCTGATTTGCCTGGATCTCCTCCGCGTTCTCCGATTTCCTCCAATTGCAAAAAAAAAACCGCAAACACTTAACTGCTAAAGACCAAAACATCCCATTGCTGGTACAACTCCCTGTAAATCACTCGGTCTGGATCACACGCAGCAGCAGCAGCAGCAACAACGTGGCATCCGACTACGAAAACTTGGCAAGACCCTCCTGGAGAAGAGTCCTGAGTACTCGGCGAGGCTTTCCTGGGTGAGCGGGAAAGGACAAAGGGATTCCGGGACGGAAGTCCTCCAAGAGAGACGAACAGGGCACGGCTCAAGATGAGCGGCGTGAAGAAAGGAGGAGGGGGGAGAAGGATTGGCCGGGGCAAGATGTCGAAGATGAGAGGCGAGGGAAGAGAGAAGGAATGAGCGAGCAGAAGTGAGCTGCACGGAGCAGCGTCTGTTTTCACAGGGGGCGGGGGATCGGGGAGGGATTCAGAGTTGGGGGTGGCTACACAAGTCACGTGGTTTACGCGAAGCGTCGGCTGATGTAGATTACCGTCGTCACAATTGTCATCACCATCACCACCATCATCATTCACATCCTTATCACACCACCACCATCATCAGGTTGCAGTTGATGTTGATATAACTGGGGTTGTTTTACAATTAGCGATCGCCTAATTGATCACATTTACAACCCGTCAACCGTGATCTATTTTCTAATTAACCCATTAGCTCATTATCACATCCTTAATATATCATAACATCATCAATCGCCTCATTGCTCACATCATCAGCTATACCTGGTTAACAGTTACCTAATTAATCACAATAACCCCCGCCACGTGAAGCATCACATGGCAACGCAATCACATTCATTGATTTATTGATAACGGCGTCATCGATCGCGTCATTACAATCATGCACCTCGTTAATTATCGTGTCTGCGGTGACGTCACTGGCGCTCATCGTGATCGCAAAAAGAGTCTCGGCCCCGAGTGACCGCGCTCCAGTGACGTCACGGAAGGCCATCGCCTCGAGCAAAGCACCGGAGCTGGAACGGATCAGCGTGGAGTCCAGTCCAGTGTTTTGTTTAGTCCAGCTGGAGTCCAATCCAGATACTCAGAGTCCAGATAAAGCCGAGTCCATTTCGCCCCGGTCCAGAAAAAGTCGAGTCCAATCAATCCAGATCATAAACAATCCAGTCCAGAATCCAGCCCAGATAAAGTGCCGCCCATTGTATCAAGTAACTCCAGGCTGGTCACGCCAGTCCAATGTATTTGTTGACTCCAGTCCGGTCGCTCCCGCCAGCCCGGCCGCTCGGCAGCTCCCTCCACTCCCCCCCAGAGAGGGGGCGGGGGAGCGTGGGTTGAGGAGGAGTTCTGGCCGATAACAAATGCAAACACAGACACTCATACTGCACGAACACCCTCACCAACCCCGCATATAACAACAACATGGCTCCTAACGCTACCCCTACCACTTCCATTACACCTACCCACAAACACTAATCCTAACCCTAACACTACCCCTAACACTAACCTTAACCACGAAACCTACACGAATACTATCCGTCACACTACCCTACCTCTACTACTAACCCTAACACTATCCCTCCACTAACACTATCCATCACACTTTCACAATACTAACCACTAACACTCCTATCCCTAACACTGCTCCTACCTCTAACAGTTAACCTTAACCACTAGCCCTGCACTCACACTGTCCCTAACACGATACAGAGTACTAACCCGAGCCACTAACACTACGCCTATCCCTAACACTGCCCCCACCACTAACCCTACACTAACACTAACCCTGCACTATCCCTAACCCTGCCCACACCACTACCACTAATACTCCGACCGAGGTAGGTGAGCAGCAGAGCGAGGTTACACAATCAGGAGTTCAGATCCCAGTTGAGGGTCGTCCCTTGGGGGTCGATGTCAAAAGTGGTTGTCCTGTGGAAGAGACTCGCCCCCGCCATGTGAATATGGAATGTCCATCACTAGCCCAGGTTTGTATACAGACGGACACCGCCTTCATTGCTCATTTGAGCAGGAAATTACTCTGCCCTCTTTAATCCCAACACTACAGCCATCACTAATCCTACCCCTGAGCCGACACTACCCCTACCTCGAGTGCTATCCCTACTGCTAAACGCTAAAACTAATCCCTTTATTATCCCGAACCCCAACGTCATCCCTACCGACTTCACACTTCGCATTGTCCCGAAAACCCCCAACAAATCACGCAAATCACACAGACTGCCTCCTTGCCCCCCCCCCTTCTCTCCATCCCTGTCTCTCTGTCTCCCTCTGTCCCTGTGTTTGCCCGTCTATCTGTATCTCTGCCACCCATCCCTGTCTCCCTGTTTGCCTCCATGATTCCCTTACCCCCCCCCCCCCCTTTGTATCTCCCTGTTTCCCCGCGTCTCTGTTTCTCTGACTCGGCTCACCCCTTCCTCCGGCTCAGGTCTTCCTCACGGCCCTGTGGCTCTCCGCTCTCACCTCACTCCTCTCCTCCTGCCCACACACGCGTTTATACAGCGCGCTCCTCTCATACCCCCCTCCTTCCCCCACCCCCCACACCCTCCCTGCCCTTTCCCCACCCCTTCCCTCCTCCCCCTCCTCCACTCTCTGTCGCTCCACGCTTTCTCCGCCCTCACCTCCTCCCCTCCGCTATCCTCTCCCTTTTCACCGATCTCTCTCTCTCCCCCCCCCCCCTCTCTGTCGCTTCGTCTGTCCTCTCTCATTACCCAACCCCCCCCCCCGTCCCTATTTCCCCTCCTCTTTACAGCTCCCCTCTTTCTTTCCAGTGATCCTCCCTCCTTCCCCGCGCCCTCGCTCTCTCCTCCCTGTCTCTCCCGCACTCTCCCTCGCTCTCCCCTTCCTTCCACCACTCTCCCTCGCACTCTTTCGCACTCCTCTTCTCTCCCCGTGCTCTTTGCCTCTATCCCCTGCGCTTCCCCACTCGCTCTCCTCATCTCTCCCTCGCATTCTCGTTCTCTCCGCTGCGCTCTCTCTCTCTTCTCTCTCTCCTCCTGCTGTTCCCCGCGCTCTCGTTGTCTCCCTGCCCCCCACTCCTCCTGCCCCCCCCCCCCACGCTATCCCTCCCTCGCTCGCTCTCCCTTCCCCTTTCCTGCTCTCCCCTACACTCTCCCCACGCGCCCCCTCCACCCCCCTCTCATTCCCTCCCTCTCTCTCGCTCTCCCATCGCTCTCCCTCCCTCCCTCTCACGCGCGCGACGCGTGACGTCTCCCCGCACGGCGCCTGACGTCACCGCCGCCGCCGCTGCCGCCGAGAGCGAAAGGGGCGGCGGAGCAAAGATGGCCTCGCTGAGCAACGGGCTGGGCCCGGACAACGGCGGCGTCAACAACGGCGGCGGCGGCATCAGCAGCAGCGGCGGCAGCAGCAGCAGCATCGGCAGCGTACACGGCCCCGTCAACGGCCTGAGCCACGGGCACAACACGATCCCCATGAAAGACCAGGACGCCATCAAACTCTTCATCGGCCAAATCCCGCGCAACCTGGAGGAGAAGGACCTGAAGCCGCTCTTCGAGGAGTTCGGCAAGATCTACGAGCTCACCGTCCTCAAGGACCGCTTCACGGGCATGCACAAAGGTGAGGAGGAGGACGAGGAGGACGAGAGGAGGACGAGGAGGAGAGGGCGCCTCGCTCGCCTCACTCGCACCGCGCTCCCCCGTCGCACAAAGCACGCGCGTCGCGCTCAACGAACCCCGAGCGCTGCTGCCTCCTCTCGGCTTCTTGCGCCGCGATGGCGGCAGCAGCAGCAACAGCAGCAGCAGTGTCAACAACATCAGCAGCAGCAGCCGGCGGCGCGGTAACAGGCAGCGTGGGCGAGGGAGCGAGGCGCGCGGGGGGGGCGAGGAGGCGGGGTGGTGGCGATGGTGGCCGTGGTGCTGAATTGGACAGCGCCCCGAGCCCCGTGGCTGGTGCTGAAGTAGACAGCGCCTCTCGCTTCGCGCTTCTCGCTGCCGCGTGGCCTCTTCTCCCCCCCCCCCCACCACATGCCCCCCCCCCCCTACGTGCCCCCCGTGCCTCGTTGCATTATACCCCCCACCCCTTCCATGCCCTCGTGGAAGCCGTTGGGGGGAGGGATTCGCCGAGCGGCGCGCGTTTTTCGGTGGTGTGAGGACGACGAGGTGTGACGGGGTGTGACGAGGTGCGTGCGCGTGTGCGTGGTGGGACACACTGTCACCTCATCGCCGCGGCCATCGTCCGCTAGCCGCCGCCGTCACCATCCATCGTCACCGTCAACCTCATCATAATCTCATCACCCGTCAAAGGTCGTCACTCGTCCGCAACAACCCCAAGCCAGCCGCTTCGCGAGGGCACACCTCGTCACCCCCTCCTCGTCCGTGTGCGAGTGCAGGCTGCGCCTTCCTCACGTACTGCGCGCGGGACTCGGCTCTCAAGGCTCAGAGCGCCCTGCACGAGCAGAAGACACTGCCGGGGGTGAGAAGGAGACACTCGCTCCCTCGCGCACACGCTTGTATCAGAATCAGAACATTTATTCATGCTGCAGGAGGAATCCGATGAGCTATAAAGCTCTTGTGCACAGATGTCCAGTAGGGGCGGGTCAGCACGTTCAAAACAACAAACAATGCAAAAACACGACACGAGTGCAAAGTATAGGGAAGGTAAACAAATCACTTAAAAATAAAGACAAATAAAACTTAACTATGTTTTTACCTTACGAGGTAATCCCATTGCGGTATTAACTTGTTTTTCAGAAAAGACCTGGCCATAGATGATAGCTTATCGTGTAGAAATTTCTAGCAGAAAAATAATGAAAATAATCTCGCACCCATGAAGGCACGACACACGAGGGGGTTTTGGTGGCCAGCACCACCCCCGGCCGTCTTCGTCTCTCTCTAGTGGTGATACTTTACTGCACATCGCACCGGCTACTCATTTGAGGTTGAGTCGATCTAGGGGAGGGCCTAAGACGGGTTCAGATAAGCGGCACTGGTATTGGTGGCCGTGAGCAGGAATCTAATTCGGGTTACTGGGTTCGTAGCGCAGCGCGCTAACCGCTACACGACCGCTCCCCACGTGTACACTGCCACGCGTGTTTACAAAGATCCCCCTTATAGACTTAACAGTATTTTGGGCGAGTGCTGTTAGCGAGTAGCACCTATGAAGGCCGGCACGAAACACCCGGTGGTAGTGGTGTGTCCAGCATTACGCCCGGCTGCCTTTGTCTCCCCACAGTGGTGATGTTCACACACCACACCAAGTGCTCATTTAGGGCTGCATTGACCTTGAGACAATCCAGGATCGATTTAAATAGTCGTCACTGATGTTGGCTGTGAGCGGGAATCGAACTAGTGGTCGCAGGATTAGAAACAGTGCGCTAACCATTGCGCCACCGCTCCCCAAACAGATACTGTACATACACATAAGCGCACATACATACCCATATACAGTACACATATGCATACACAGATATACATAAACACAAGCGCAGATGCACATATATACACAGTCATACACGTGGATGAATATATGGGTAATCTCACAAATACACGCATACATACCGAAATATACCAAAATACATTCAGAGACGTACACACATATACATAACATATAGACACACAAAACCTAGACATAAATACCCATACACACAGAGACATAACCATATGCACACAAATATACATAAATAAACACAACATAAATATATCTCTACACATATATATGCACACACACACAGATTTGAATACAAAGGTCATCCGTATAGCCTTAAGGGACTGTTGGGGCAAGTGCTGTGAGCGAGCAACTATGATTATTCCCAGTGGTGGATGTGTACACACCGGACCAAGCACTCATTTAAGGCTGAGCCGACTTAAGAGAGGCCCAAGACAGGTTCAGATATGTATCAGCGATGTTGGCCAAGCGCGCGGAATTGGACTCGGTTCGCCGGGTTCGTAGCGCAGTGCGCCAACCACTACTCCACCGCTCCCCATAATAAATGCATACAGAGAGACACACACTGACACACAGGGGCACACACACGCACGAGTACTACTCCATGGAAGGCGATTTACTTGGGTTCACTGATGATGCGGGGCAGGGATTCGCTTCAGCCGGGACCGTCTGGGGAATGCTCGGCGAGCCGAAACGTTTCTGCCCACCCGGCACACCACACACAGTATTCCTCTCGCTACGACAATGGTTGCCAGTCACGTATCGGCTCCAGAGATGGTGTAGTTGTGTTTACTGCGAGACGTGGAGGAATGTGCTGCCCCTCTAGCCTGAGCGGCACTGCGAGTCGACCCAATCAGCCGCACAGACCCGAGTATATTTGTGCCAAATAGCGCCTCTCTAGCCATTCTAGAACATCATTAGAATTTACATAATTCAATTAGCGCCGATCGTCTACAGCTATTAGATACGTGCACAACACACGGACACACGCGCGCACACACAGACAAATATCCCCCGGGTAGCCTTGCGCAGGCAAGTGCTGTTAGCGAGCGCCTACGAAGGCCTGCACGGCACACGATGGGGTAGGTTGACCAGTCGGTAAGCAGCACCCCCGGCCGCCTTTGTCTCTCCCCAGTGACTGATGTTTACAAACCACACCAGGTATTCATTTAAGTCCGAGTCGACCTAGGGGAGTCCTAGGACCGGTTCAAATATATGCCACTGTTATCGGCGTGAGCGGGAATCGCCAACTCGCAGTGCGCTGACCACTACGGCACCCCTCCCCATGCAAACACGTACACACACAAACACAAAAAGATCCCCCGTATAGCCTTAACAGACTGTAGGGGCAAGTGCTGTTTGCGAGCACCTATGAAGGCCGGGACGGTACACGAGGGGGTGGTTGGTCAACACCACGCCAGACCGCCTTTGTCTCCCCAGTGGCGATGTTTACACACCGCACCAGGTATTCGTTTAAGGCTGAGTCGACCCAGGACCGCCACCGCGTGTACACACACTCACACGCTCACATAGATATACATTGAGATAAACACACAGACACAGGTTACACATTACCTGGCGATGCTGCTACTGCTGCGTTGGCAGTGGTGCACAAGCACAATGAACAAACAACAACAACAACAACAAGAACTAGTAAATAACACTTTTGTGCGTGGCCTTGAAAGGAAACAAAAAAGGATAAGCGACGTTTTGGGAAATGGCCCTTCCTCATCGTACATAGAGAGGCCACAGACATAGTTATTAAGAGTGGACGACTGTGCTCTGTACCTTAATGAAATGTTTCAATCGTTTGCTAATGAACAGATTTAACGACATGGACAGCTACATACGTAACTATATGAATAGTTACGTAAATATTCGTAGCCGTTGAGCAATCGGCAAGATGGGGAAAGGGCGTCGGTGGGGGGGAGGGGGGGGGGTTCTCCCAGTGAGCATCTGTTAAGGTCGTGTGTGTGACCAACCCCACACACACAGCCAAAGATCCCCCGAATAACCTTAATAGACCATTGGGGCAAGGGCTGTTAGCGAGTACCGATGAAGGTCGGCACAGAAAACACGAGGCGGTAGGTGGCCAACACTCCGCCTGGCCGCCTTTGTCTCCCAAGTGCTGATGTTTACACGCCGTACCAGGTATTAATTTGCGGCTGAGTCGACCTAGAGGATGCCCAGGACCAGTTCAAATATTCGCCACTGTTATTTGTCATGAGCGGGACACGAATACAAGTCGCCGGGTTCGTATCGCAGCGCACTAACCTCTACACTACCGCTCCCCGCACATCCACTGACTGTGGCCGCACGGAATAGCGCTTGCAAACAACACGAGCGTGTGAGTACATCGCCAATCGGGAGACAAAGGCGGTCGGGTGTGGTGCTGGCCATACACCCCTCGCCCGATGTGCTCGCCACTTGCCCCAATAGTCTGTTCAGGCTATACGGTGGATCTTTCTTTGTCTTTGTGTTGGGAGCGGCTTAGCGCTGCGCTGCGCCACGAACACAGCCACTGACCCGGGTTCGATTCCAGATTACGGTCCACACCAGTGACGATTATCTGAACCGGTCCTGAGCCTCCCCTAGGTCGACTCAGATGAGTACCGAGTGCGGTGTGTAAACATCAGCACTGGGGAGACAAAGGCGGTCGGGCGTGGTGTTGGCCACCCATCCCCTCGTATTCCGTGCCGGCCTTCGGAGGTGCTCGCTAACAGCACTTGTCCCAAAAGTACGTTAAGTCTATACTGGGGATCTTTGTGTGTGATTGTGTGTGCGTGCGGTCACGTGGCTGACTACCTCCGACCCACACCCCCAGCCCAAAACCTCGCCCTAACCCTCACGCTAACCCAATACCATAACCCGACTAGATCCAATCAAAAGCAAGATACATCTGACGTTAACCCTGACCGCCATACTATCATCATAACCCAAAGCCTAGCCCTAACTCGAACCAAGACCCAAAACCAGCCCTGACTCTAACCACGACCCCAAACCCTATCACCTAACCCCTATCCCCAACCCCGAGCTCCAATCCCTTCCACTCTCTCCGTGATCCAGAGTTACAAGTATTACGCGATGGGAGAAACCTACCATCTCTCCACGTGTATGCACACACAGAAAGGCACACACGTGTACACACACAGGTTCACACGTGTACACACACAAGCTCACACGTGTACACGCGCAGGCTCACACGAGTACACTCTCAAGCTGCTCACACGTGTACACACACGTGTACACACACAAGCTCACACGTGTACACGCGTGACCCTGCGCGTGTACCCTGCGCATGTACATGTATGTGTACACGCGTGTACACACGCAGGCTCACGTATACGCGCACACATGCTCACATGTGTACACACGTGTATACACACAAGCTGTTCACACGTGTAAACACACGTGTATACACACAGGTTCACACGTATACACGCACAGGCTCAAACGTATACACGCACGTGTACACACAATCACGCGTGTGTACACATCAACACACACACGAGTACATACGGGGTTCTGTGTGAAGGTGCGGGTGGAGGGATGAGGGGGAATGGGGGAGGGCTGAGAGATCGGGATGAGGGGCTCGAGGGTGGCTGGACGAGGGAGCGGGGTGAGGAGTGAGTGCAGGTGGGCGGGTGAGGGTGCGCGAGTGAGGGGTGAGTGTGTCTGATTGGATGTGACGGCGGCTGGGGCAACAGGAACACAGCTTGCAGGGGCGAGTGACGGGGCGCAGCGTGATGGCGGTAGTGATTGGACGTTGATGGGTGATGTGTGTGTTGTGATGGCTGTAGTCATGTCTGTAGTGATGGGGTGTTATTAGTGATGGGTGTTGTGATAGGTATAGCAATGAGTGTGGATGGGGGTGTCGTAATGGCTGATGTGTCGGCCCACTGCACGCCGTCGCCACGGCAACGTCTCCCGCCGTTGCCATGGCAGCGCGCTGCGGTTGCCATGGCGATAGCGGGTACGGTTGCCATGGAGACGGCTGTGTTGTCTCGGCAGCCGCGGTGGCGCCTCCAGATAAAAATAACCCGGGGCGTCACGTGACCCCCACCCCGCCCTCACCCCCCCCCCCCCCCCTTTCTGCTCCCCACGCGACTCCACGTTCCCACGGCCGAGGCTGCGATGCGAACTCTACATTAGCAGTCTGCGCATGCGCAGTGCAGGGGGGAGGGGAGTGGGCGAGTGGCGGGGCGAGTGGGAGTGAAGGGGGGGGGGTGCAGGGGGGCCCATCCCCCCACTCCCCTACCCTCTCGCTACACCCCGCTCATTGCCTTGCGCGGTCACGTGTGCGCGCACGACTGTCGCCATGGAAACCGAGTGGGGCGGGTGGGGGGGATCATGGGGGCGCTGCAGGGCGGAGAGAAGCAAATTAAGAGGGGAGGGGAGGGGGAGGATGAGAGATGGAGGAGGGGACGGGGGGTGGGGAAATGGGGAGGGGGGTGAACACGGGGGAGGGACGGGGGGGGTGAACGGGGGGGGGGGGTGAACGGGGGGGGGGGGGGGGTGAACGGGGGGGGTGAACGGGGGGGGGGGGGGTGAACGGGGGGAGGGGGGGGGGATAGCGGAGCGAGGGGTAGAATGTGGGTGAGGTGTAAGTGTGGAGGGGTGAGCGTGGTGAGAGGGGCGGTTTGGTCAGTGTGGTCAGGCGGTGTGGTGAGGGAGTGTGTGTGTGTGGTAAGCCTGGTGAGGGAGTGGTGTGGTTAACGTGTTGAGGGGGTGGTGCGGTGAATGTGGTGAGGCGGTGTGGTGAGGGAGTGTGTATGGTAAGCGTGGTTGAGGGAGTTTGGTGTAGTTAGTGTCGTGAGAGAGTGGTGTTGTAAGCGTAGTGAGGTAATGTGGTTAGTGTGGTGAAGGAGTGTGTTGTGGTAAACGTGGTGAGTGTGGTGTGGTTAGCGTGGTGAGGGAGTGGTGTGATTCGCGTGGTGAGGAAGTGGTGTGATTAGCGTGGTGTGGGGGTGTAGTGTGGTGAGGGGGGTGGTGAGCGTGGTGAGGGGGGTGGCGTGGTTATCTGTGGTGAGGGGGGTGGTGAGGTTATCTGTGGTGAGGGGGGTGGTGAGGTTATCTGTGGTGAGGGGGTGGTGAGGTTAGCTGTGGTGAGGGGGGTGGTGAGGTTAGCTGTGGTGAGGGGGGTGGCGTGGTTATCTGTGGTGAGGGGGGTGGTGAGGTTATCTGTGGTGAGGGGGGTGGTGAGGTTATCTGTGGTGAGGGGGTGGTGAGGTTAGCTGTGGTGAGGGGGGTGGTGAGGTTAGCTGTGGTGAGGGGGGTGGTGAGGTTATCTGTGGTGAGGGGGGTGGTGAGGTTATCTGTGGTGAGGGGGTGGTGAGGTTAGCTGTGGTGAGGGGGGTGGTGAGGTTATCTGTGGTGAGGGGGGTGGTGAGGTTATCTGTGGTGAGGGGGGTGGTGAGGTTATCTGTGGTGAGGGGGGTGGTGAGGTTATCTGTGGTGAGGGGGGTGGTGAGGTTATCTGTGGTGAGGGGGGTGGTGAGGTTAGCTGTGGTGAGGGGGGTGGTGAGGTTAGCTGTGGTGAGGGGGGTGGTGAGGTTAGCTGTGGTGAGGGGTGTGGTGAGGTTATCTGTGGTGAGGGGGGTGGTGAGGTTAGCTGTGGTGAGGGGGGTGGTGAGGTTAGCTGTGGTGAGGGGGGTGGTGAGGTTAGCTGTGGTGAGGGGGGTGGTGAGGTTAGCTGTGGTGAGGGGGGTGGCGTGGTTATCTGTGGTGAGGGGGGTGGTGAGGTTAGCTGTGGTGAGGGGGGTGGTGAGGTTATCTGTGGTGAGGGGGGTGGTGAGGTTAGCTGTGGTGAGGGGGGTGGTGAGGTTATCTGTGGTGAGGGGGGTGGTGAGGTTAGCTGTGGTGAGGGGGGTGGTGAGGTTATTTGTGGTGAGGGGGGTGGTGAGGTTATCTGTGGTGAGGGGGGTGGTGAGGTTATCTGTGGTGAGGGGGGTGGTGAGGTTAGCTGTGGTGAGGGGGGTGGCGTGGTTATCTGTGGTGAGGGGGGTGGTGAGGTTATCTGTGGTGAGGGGGGTGGTGAGGTTATCTGTGGTGAGGGGGGTGGTGAGGTTATCTGTGGTGAGGGGGGTGGTGAGGTTATCTGTGGTGAGGGGGTGGTGAGGTTAGCTGTGGTGAGGGGGGTGGTGAGGTTAGCTGTGGTGAGGGGGGTGGCGTGGTTATCTGTGGTGAGGGGGGTGGTGAGGTTATCTGTGGTGAGGGGGGTGGTGAGGTTATCTGTGGTGAGGGGGTGGTGAGGTTAGCTGTGGTGAGGGGGGTGGTGAGGTTAGCTGTGGTGAGGGGGGTGGTGAGGTTATCTGTGGTGAGGGGGGTGGTGAGGTTATCTGTGGTGAGGGGGTGGTGAGGTTAGCTGTGGTGAGGGGGGTGGTGAGGTTATCTGTGGTGAGGGGGGTGGTGAGGTTATCTGTGGTGAGGGGGGTGGTGAGGTTATCTGTGGTGAGGGGGGTGGTGAGGTTATCTGTGGTGAGGGGGGTGGTGAGGTTATCTGTGGTGAGGGGGGTGGTGAGGTTAGCTGTGGTGAGGGGGTGGTGAGGTTAGTTGTGGTGAGGGGGGTGGTGAGGTTAGCTGTGGTGAGGGGGGTGGTGAGGTTATCTGTGGTGAGGGGGGTGGTGAGGTAAGCTGTGGTGAGGGGGGTGGTGAGGTTAGCTGTGGTGAGGGGGGTGGCGTGGTTATCTGTGGTGAGGGGGGTGGTGAGGTTATCTGTGGTGAGGGGGGTGGTGAGGTTATCTGTGGTGAGGGGGTGGTGAGGTTAGCTGTGGTGAGGGGGGTGGTGAGGTTAGCTGTGGTGAGGGGGGTGGTGAGGTTATCTGTGGTGAGGGGGGTGGTGAGGTTATCTGTGGTGAGGGGGTGGTGAGGTTAGCTGTGGTGAGGGGGGTGGTGAGGTTATCTGTGGTGAGGGGGGTGGTGAGGTTATCTGTGGTGAGGGGGGTGGTGAGGTTATCTGTGGTGAGGGGGGTGGTGAGGTTATCTGTGGTGAGGGGGGTGGTGAGGTTATCTGTGGTGAGGGGGGTGGTGAGGTTAGCTGTGGTGAGGGGGGTGGTGAGGTTAGCTGTGGTGAGGGGGGTGGTGAGGTTAGCTGTGGTGAGGGGGGTGGTGAGGTTATCTGTGGTGAGGGGGGTGGTGAGGTTAGCTGTGGTGAGGGGGGTGGTGAGGTTAGCTGTGGTGAGGGGGGTGGTGAGGTTAGCTGTGGTGAGGGGGGTGGTGAGGTTAGCTGTGGTGTGGGGGGTGGCGTGGTTATCTGTGGTGAGGGGGGTGGTGAGGTTAGCTGTGGTGAGGGGGGTGGTGAGGTTATCTGTGGTGAGGGGGGTGGTGAGGTTAGCTGTGGTGAGGGGGGTGGTGAGGTTATCTGTGGTGAGGGGGGTGGTGAGGTTAGCTGTGGTGAGGGGGGTGGTGAGGTTATTTGTGGTGAGGGGGGTGGTGAGGTTATCTGTGGTGAGGGGGGTGGTGAGGTTATCTGTGGTGAGGGGGGTGGTGAGGTTAGCTGTGGTGAGGGGGGTGGCGTGGTTATCTGTGGTGAGGGGGGTGGTGAGGTTATCTGTGGTGAGGGGGGTGGTGAGGTTATCTGTGGTGAGGGGGGTGGTGAGGTTAGCTGTGGTGAGGGGGGTGGTGAGGTTATCTGTGGTGAGGGGGGTGGTGAGGTTAGCTGTGGTGAGGGGGGTGGTGAGGTTAGTTGTGGTGAGGGGGGTGGTGAGGTTATCTGTGGTGAGGGGGGTGGTGAGGTTATCTGTGGTGAGGGGGGTGGTGAGGTTAGCTGTGGTGAGGGGGGTGGTGAGGTTATCTGTGGTGAGGGGGGTGGTGAGGTTAGTTGTGGTGAGGGGGGTGGTGAGGTTATCTGTGGTGAGGGGGGTGGTGAGGTTATCTGTGGTGAGGGGGGTGGTGAGGTTAGCTGTGGTGAGGGGGGTGGTGAGGTTAGCTGTGGTGAGGGGGGTGGTGAGGTTAGTTGTGGTGAGGGGGGTGGTGAGGTTATCTGTGGTGAGGGGGGTGGTGAGGTTATCTGTGGTGAGGGGGGTGGTGAGGTTATCTGTGGTGAGGGGGGTGGTGAGGTTAGCTGTGGTGAGGGGGGTGGTGAGGTTAGTTGTGGTGAGGGGGGTGGTGAGGTTATCTGTGGTGAGGGGGGTGGTGAGGTTAGTTGTGGTGAGGGGGGTGGTGAGGTTAGCTGTGGTGAGGGGGTGGTGAGGTTAGCTGTGGTGAGGGGGGTGGTGAGGTTAGTTGTGGTGAGGGGGGTGGTGAGGTTATCTGTGGTGAGGGGGGTGGTGAGGTTAGCTGTGGTGAGGGGGGTGGTGAGGTTAGCTGTGGTGAGGGGGGTGGTGAGGTTATCTGTGGTGAGGGGGGTGGTGAGGTTATCTGTGGTGAGGGGGGTGGTGAGGTTAGCTGTGGTGAGGGGGGTGGTGAGGTTAGCTGTGGTGAGGGGGGTGGTGAGGTTAGCTGTGGTGAGGGGGTGGTGAGGTTAACAAGGTTGGGGGTAGCGGGGTAAACCAGTCGCGCCTCATTCTAAGTCAATTTCAGGGTCATTACAGCCTCAGGGGGCGGGTTTGTGCGGTGGGGTTCTTCGGAGGGAGAGACAGAGAGGGGGGAGAAGGGGAAGATGCAGAGATAGCAGAAGAGGGGGTATTGGGAGACATGGGAGGAGTTGGAGGGAGATGAGAAACATGGGGGTGGGGATGGAGGGGTCAGTGAGGGGTGTAAGGGGTCGGGGGTGAAGGATGGTGGGTGATGGATGGTGAGGTGAGGGATGGTGGAGTCTGTGGTGGTGAGGTGAGGGATGATGGGGTGAGGGGTGAGGGGTGGGGGGTGAGGGGTGGGGAGTGGGGGGTGGGGAGTGGGGGTGAAGGATGGTGGAGTGAGAGGTGGTAGGGTGAGGGATTGTTTGGTGAGGGGTGGTGGAGTGAGGGATGGTGAGGTGAGGGGTGGTGGAGTGAGGGGTGGTGGAGTGAGGGGTGATGGAGTGAGGGGTGGTGGGGTAAGGGGTGGTGGAGTGAGGGGTGGTGGAGTGAGGGGTGGTGGAGTGAGGGGTGATGGAGTGAGGGGTGGTGGAGTGAGGGGTGGTGGAGTGAGGGGTGATGGAGTGAGGGGTGGTGGAGTGAGGGGTGATGGAGTGAGGGGTGGTGGGGTAAGGGGTGGTGGAGTGAGGGGTGGTGGAGTGAGGGGTGGTGGAGTGAGGGGTGGTGGAGTGAGGGATGGTGGAGTGAGGGGTGGTGGGGTAAGGGGTGATGGAGTGAGGGGTGGTGGAGTGAGGGATGGTGGAGTGAGGGGTGGTGGGGTAAGGGGTGGTGGAGTGAGGGGTGGTGGGGTGAGGGGTGATGGAGTGAGGGGTGGTGGAGTGAGGGATGGTGGAGTGAGGGGTGGTGGGGTAAGGGGTGATGGAGTGAGGGGTGGTGGAGTGAGGGGTGATGGAGTGAGGGGTGGTGGGGTGAGGGGTGATGGAGTGAGGGGTGATGGAGTGAGGGGTGGTGGGGTGAGGGGTGGTGGGGTGAGGGGTGGTGGAGTGAGGGGTGATGGAGTGAGGGGTGATGGAGTGAGGGGTGATGGAGTGAGGGGTGATGGAGTGAGGGGTGATGGAGTGAGGGGTGGTGGGGTGAGGGGTGGTGGGGTGAGGGGTGGTGGAGTGAGGGGTGGTGGAGTGAGGGGTGGTGGGGTGAGGGGTGATGGAGTGAGGGGTGGTGGAGTGAGGGGTGGTGGAGTGAGGGGTGGTGGGGTGAGGGGTGGTGGGGTGAGGGGTGGTGGAGTGAGGGGTGATGGAGTGAGGGGTGGTGGGGTGAGGGGTGGTGGAGTGAGGGGTGGTGGGGTGAGGGGTGGTGGGGTGAGGGGTGATGGAGTGAGGGGTGGTGGGGTGAGGGGTGGTGGGGTGAGGGGTGGTGGGGTGAGGGGTGATGGAGTGAGGGGTGGTGGGGTGAGGGGGTGATGGAGTGAGGGGTGGTGGGGTGAGGGGTGGTGGAGTGAGGAGTGGTGGGGTAAGGGGTGGTGGAGTGAGGGGTGATGGAGTGAGGGGTGGTGGGGTGAGGGGTGGTGGAGTGAGGGGTGGTGGGGTAAGGGGTGGTGGAGTGAGGGGTGGTGGAGTGAGGGGTGGTGGGGTGAGGGGTGGTGGAGTGAGGGATGGTGGAGTGAGGGGTGATGGAGTGAGGGGTGGTGGGGTGAGGGGTGGTGGAGTGAGGGGTGGTGGGGTAAGGGGTGGTGGAGTGAGGGGTGATGGAGTGAGGGGTGGTGGGGTGAGGGGTGGTGGAGTGAGGGATGGTGGAGTGAGGGGTGGTGGGGTAAGGGGTGGTGGAGTGAGGGGTGGTGGAGTGAGGGGTGGTGGGGTGAGGGGTGGTGGAGTGAGGGGTGATGGAGTGAGGGGTGGTGGGGTGAGGGGTGGTGGAGTGAGGGGTGATGGAGTGAGGGATGGTGGAGTGAGGGGTGATGGAGTGAGGGATGGTGAGGTGAGGGGTGATGGAGTGAGGGATGGTGAGGTGAGGGGTGATGGAGTGAGGGATGGTGAGGTGAGGGGTGGGGGAGTAAGGGATGGTGAGGTGATGGGTGGGGGTGATGGATGGTGAGGTGAGGGATGGGGGGAGTGAGGGGTGGGATGGGGGGTGAGGGTGGTGGAGTAAGGGGTGGTGGAGTGAGGGGTGGTGGGGTGGTGAGGTGAGGGGTGGTGGGGTGAGGGGTGGTGGAGTGAGGGGTGAGGGGGTGAGGGAGCTGGATTAATATCCATCAGAGTTGTGGTTTAATCCCCCCCCCCATGCCGTCCGCCCCCCCCGCCGCGGATTAAGGAGCCACGCGCTGATCGGGATTTATAATCACATAGACGCGAGCCGCAACCACAACAACAACAACAACCACCACGAACAACAACAACAACCACACCACTAACACAACCGCACCTTTAACACAACCACTAACATAACCACAACCACCACACCACTAACACAACCAAACAACAACCACACCACGAACACAACCACAGCAACCACTCAGAAACAACCACACCTTCACCACCTTCACCGCATTCACCTCACCACTCTTGGGTGTGCGCTGTGATGATGGGGTTGTGATGAGTTGGTGTGATGATGACGATGATGATGAGGTGGTGTGATGAGGTGCGTGATGAGGTGTGATGAGGAGGTGGTGTAGAGGGGCGATGGTGTGATAACGTGGCAAGGTGAGGTGGTGGTGGTGATGGGGGAGGCGGTGTGGTAGTGGAAATACGAGGTGGCGTGTTACGTGACCCGTGCTGTCGTCTCCTTGCAGATGAACAGACCCATCCAGGTGAAGCCAGCAGACAGCGAGAGCCGAGGAGGTTGGATTCCCCACCTCACCACTCACCTCCTCACATCGCCATTCACCCACCGCGACACACACCTTCTTCCCACCCCTCGTCACTCACCACGACTCACCAAACTCGCCTCACCCACCTTCCCACTCACCTCCTCCCCACGTCCAACCTCGTCACGCCTCATATTTCGCCTCACCCATACCTCCTTACTCACCTCGTCGCCCACCTCAATGCACCTCTTCATGATAACGAACTCGTCAAGTGTGGTTTATGAGGGAGGTATGGGGGGGGGGGGTGAGGGCTCCGGGGGTGAGGGTACGGGATGAGCGGACTGCACGCCTCTCCCTCCCTGCCTTGGTGAGTGGCGAGCAGAGACGATTGGTGAGTGTTGGTGAATGGCGAGTGGTGAGTATTGGTGAGTGTTGGTGAGTGGCGAGTGGTGAGTATTGGTGAGTGTTGGTGAGTGGTGAGTATTGGTGAGTATTGGTGAGTGTTGTTGAGTGGTGAATGGTGAGTGTTGGTCAATGGTGAGTATTGGTGAGTGTTGGTGAGTGGTGAATGGTGAGTGTTGGTGAGTGGTGAATGGTGAGTATTGGTGAGTGTTGGTGAGTGGTGAATGGTGAGTATTGGTGAGTGTTGGTGAGTGGCGAGTTGAGAGTATTGGTGAGTGTTGGTGAGTGGTGAATGGTGAGTATTGGTGAGTATTGGTGAGTGTTGGTGAGTGGTGAGTATTGGTGAGTGTTGGTGAGTGGCGAGTTTAGAGTATTGGAGAGTGTTGGTGAGTGGTGAGTATTGGTGAGTGTTGGTGAGTGGTGAGTATTGGTGAGTGTTGGTGAGTGGCGAGTTTAGAGTATTGGAGAGTGTTGGTGAGTGGTGAGTATTGGTGAGTATTCGTGAAGTGATTAGTATTGGTGAGCAGTAATTGTTGATGGTGAATGTAGTGAGTATTGGTGAGCAGTGAATGGTGAGTTTTAGTATTAGTGGTGAGCGTATCCTTGCCCCGCCTCCTTATGCAATGGAGCAGATGCTGTGCTTGTTTGGTTACCATGGTAACGGTGCTGTTGCCATGGTAACTGGGCCGGGAGGCAGCGGGAGTGAGCCGTTTCCGTGGCAACGGGAAATCGGGGAACCGTGTCAGATGTGAGGAAGATGAGGGTCCTCGGGAGGTGTGCTGAGGTGTGCTGAGGTGGTGAGGGTGAGGAGGGGAGTGTGAGGGTGGAGTGTGAGGGTGGAGTGTGAGGGTGGAGTGTGAGGGTGGAGTGTGTGGAGGGGAGTGTGAGGAGGGGAGTGTGAGGGTGGAGTGTGAGGGTGGAGTGTGAGGAGGGTGGAGTGTGAGGGTGGAGTGTGAGGAGGGGAGTGTGAGGAGGGGAGTGTGAGGGTGGAGTGTGAGGGTGGAGTGTGAGGAGGGTGGAGTGTGAGGGTGGAGTGTGAGGAGGGGAGTGTGAGGGTGGAGTGTGAGGGTGGAATGTGAGGGTGGAGTGTGAGGAGGGTGGAGTGTGAGGGTGGAGTGTGATGAGGTGTGAAGGTGGAGTGTGAGGGTGGAGTGTGATGAGGTGTGAGAGTGGAGTGTGAGGGTGGAGTGTGAGGGTGGAGTGTGAGGGTGGAGTGTGAGGAGGGTGGAGTGTGAGGGTGGAGTGTGAGGGTGGAGTGTGATGAGGTGTGAGGGTGGAGTGTGAGGGTGGAGTGTGAGGGTGGAGTGTGAGGAGGGTGGAGTGTGAGGGTGGAGTGTGATGAGGTGTATGGGTGGAGTGTGATGAGGTGTGTGGGTGGAGTGTGATGAGGTGTGAAGGTGGAGTGTGAGGGTGGAGTGTGAGGAGGGTGGAGTGTGATGAGGTGCACGAGCCCCAGGATGCTCAACGTCGCGTGTTTGGGGGGGTCGGGGTGACTGTGTACGGGGCCCCCTCCCCGCGCGTCAGCTGGGCGAGGCTCGCCACTGGAGGTCGCCCCGGGGCCACTCGGCACTCAGGGCACGGGCACGCGCGCGCGTGACCCTCGGGGGAGCGGTGGCGCAGCGATTGGCGCACCGCGCGCTCCGAACCCGGACTTCGAGTTCGACTCCAGGGCTCACGACAAATAAAAACAGCGGCGAATATCTGAACCGGTCCTGCCGGTGGTCTCCCTCCCTCCCTTAAGGTCGACTCAGCCATAAAACGAGCCCTGCGGTGTATAATAAAACATCGGCGGCGGGGAGACAAAGGCGGCCGGGCGTGGTGTTTGTGCACCATTACCCCCCCCCCCACCCCCAACAGCGGTGTGTGTTGGTCACCTCGTGTGTCGCCTGTGTCCAGACCGCAAGCTGTTCGTGGGCATGCTGAGCAAGCAGCAGGCCGAGGAGGAGGTGAGGAGGATGTTTGAGGCGTTCGGCTCCATCGAGGAGTGCACCATCCTGCGCGGGCCGGACGGCAACAGCAAAGGTGAGCGGTGGTGAGGAGGTGGTGAGTTGGTGAGCGGTGGTGAGGAGGTGGTGAGTTGGTGAGCGGTGGTGAGGAGGTGGTGAGTTGGTGAGCGCGAGCAATTGGTGAGCAGTGGTGAGTGGTGAGCACCGGCCGTTTGTTGTGTGTATGCTGTGTGTATGATGTGTGTATGATGTATATATGCTGTGTGTATGATGTGTGTATGATGCATATATGCTGTGTGTATGCTGTGTGTATGCTGTGTGTATGATGTGTGTATGCTGTGTGTATGTATGATGTGTGTATGCTGTGTGTATGTATGCTGTATATATGCTGTGTGTATGCTGTGTGTATGCTGTGTGTATGATGTGTGTATGATGCATATATGCTGTGTGTATGCTGTGTGTATGCTGTGTGTATGATGTGTGTATGCTGTGTGTATGTATGATGTGTGTATGCTGTGTGTATGTATGCTGTATATATGCTGTGTGTATGCTGTGTGTATGCTGTGTGTGTGTCCAGGCTGCGCGTTCGTGAAGTTCTCCAACCACGCCGAGGCTCAGGCGGCCATCAACGCGCTCCACGGGAGCCAGACCATGCCGGTGGGACCCCCCCCCACCCCCCACCACCACCGCCGCCTTCCCCCATCAGTGCCTGTTCCTTCAACCCCATTGCCAATCAGAGTAGTGAACCGGTCCCAGGCCTCCCCTAGGTCGACTCAGCCTCAAATGAGAACCCGGTGCGGTGTGTAAACATCGCCGCTGGGGAGACAAAGGCGGTCGGGCGTGGTGCTGGCCCACCCACCCCCTCGTGTGCCGTTCTGGCCTTCATAGGTGCTCGCTAACAGCACTTGCCCCTACAGTCTGTTAAGGCTATACAGGGGATATTTGTGTGTACGTGTTTCTGTGTGTTTCTGTGTGTTTCTGTGTGTCTGTGTGCCTGTGTTTACATGTTTACGTATGTGTCTCTGTGTGAGCGTCTGTGTTTACGTGTGTGTCTGTGTCTTTGTGTGAGCGTGTGTCTGTGTGTACGTGTCTTTGTGTGTTTACGTGTGTGTCTGTGTGTGCCTGTGTGTGCCTGTGTTTACGTGTGTGTCTGTATCATTTGTGTTTACGTGTGTGTCTGTGTGGCTGTCCTTGCGTCTGTGTATTATGTCACTGTGTGTCTGTGTACGGTATTTGCGTCCGTCTCTGTATATCTGTGTGTCTGTCTGTGTCTGCATGTGTATCTGTGTCTATGCATCTTTGTGCCATTGTCTATGTGTCTTTATGTCGTGTTTATGTGTCGATTTATTTGTGCATGTGTCTGTGTGTCTGTGTGTATATGTGTCTTCATGTCTGTGTGTCTACGTGTCTTTACGTCTATGTGACTGCGTGTCTATGTGACTGCGTGTCTGTGTGTCTGCGTGTCTTTACGTCTTTACGTCTGTGTGTCTATGTGACTGCGTGTCTGTGTGTCTGTGTGTCTGCGTGTGTCTGTGTTTCTGACAGGTCCCTTAGGGAATTGTCCGTAGAATCCCCAGCCATTCCCGCCACTGTTGACACGAATGGGATTCTCATCGCTATTCCCAGGATCGCCAGCACGGGGCGCTAATGTTCCCAAGATCCCATTGCAAGTGCCTGGTGTTACTATGGCAACAGCGCTTGATTGTTACTATGGTAACAGCGTGTGAATGTTACTATGGCAACAGCGCGTGAATGTTACTATGGCAACAGCGGGTAAATGTTACCATGGCAACAGTGTGTGAATGTTACTATTGCAACAGCGCGTAAATGTTACCATGACAACAGCATGTGAATATTACTATGGCAACAGTACGTAATTGTTACCATGACAACAGCATGTGAATGTTACTATGGTAACAGCGCGTAAATGTTACCATGACAACAGCGTGTGAATGTTACTATGGCAACCGCGTGTGAATGTTACTATGGCAACAGCGTGTGAATGTTACTATGGCAACAGCGTGTGTACCTTTGTGTGTCTATGTCTACGCGTGTCTGTGTTGCATCGCTCGCGAACAGCACTTGCCCCAACAGTCTGTTAAGGCTATACGGGGGATCTTTGTTTTTGTCTTTGTATTATGTCTTCGTGTGCCTTCTGTGTCTGTGTACCTTTGTGACGGGCTATTTTTACCTGTGTGTTCCATGTATAACTCCAAGAGGCGTGCCTGTGTGTGCGTGTGTGTGTCGAGGTAGTGGAGCGGTTAGCATGCCGTGCTACGTATCCGGCGAACCGAGTTTAATTCCCGCTCACGGAAAACACCGGTGACGATTATTTGAACCGGTCCTGGGCCTCCCCTAGGTTGACTCAGCCTCAAATGAGCACCTGGTTGCGGTGTGTAAACATCACCACTGGGGAGACAAAGGCGGTCGGGCGTGGTGTTGTCCACTCACCCCGTCATGTGCCTTACCGGCCTTCATAGGTGCAGGTGCTGCTTGCTAACAGCGCTTGCCCCAACAGTCTCGCGTGTCTCCGTGTTTACGTGTCTCAGTGTATCTCTCCGCGTGTCTCCGCGTGTCTCTCCGCGTTGCAGGGTGCGTCCTCCAGTCTGGTGGTGAAGTTTGCGGACACGGACAAGGAGCGAACTCTGCGCCGCATGCAGCAGATGGCCGGCCAGCTGGGCATCTTCAACCCCATGGCGCTGCAGTTCGGCGCCTACGGGACGTACGCCCAGGCGGTGAGACGTGCAGGGATAAAGGTCCCCCGCGTAGCCTTCAATGAACCGTTGGGGCAAGTGCAGTTTGCGAGTAGATCTTGTTAAGGCCGGCGCGGCGCACGAGGGTCTGGGTGGCCACCGCCACGCCCGCCCGCTCGCCCGGCCGTAGCTAAACTCTAAGTAATTGTTGTTTTACCAGGTAAGGCTCACTCAGCTATATAGCTCTTTTTCATAAGTGACCTGGTCACAAATGGTAGCTCAATTAAGTGACTTATCACGTGGAAATTTATAGCAGCCAAATGCTTGAAACGCATGTTAATTCTAAACGTGGAGGGAAAAAGTGGAGAAAAATCCACACGACCACGGGGAGAACACACACACACTCCAAATATATACAGGGGTCAAGAGTCGGAATCGAGCCCATGGCCTCCTGTATACCAGGCGAGGTAGTTTACATCTCGCCACCGCGGTGTATTTGCCTCCCTTCCCAATGTTCATGTCAATTACACACGGCACCAGGCACTCATTTAAGGCTGAGTCGACCTCGGGGTGGCCAGGGATACACACAAAGCACAGACACGCGCGCTGATTACATTAACACGCGTGCATTCACACGTGAAAATGTACACACATACACAACTCTACACACAGCTGATTAAAGTAGCAGGCAGTGCACCTGATGACGGAGACTTGTGTTGCCTCCGAAACGTCGTGAATTTTATTTTGTTTTGTTTTATTTTACTTTCATTAATTTTAATGTTTTTACCTACGTGACTTTACCGAAAAAACCTGAGAATATGAATCATTGCAGTCACGAAAGCTTCAAATCTAGAATTAGCAGGCAGTGCATAATAGCGAATGTATCAGCAGGCTGTCTGAGAGCAGGCTGTGAGTGGTAGTTGGGACAACTGCTGGGTGTGTTGTTTGACAGCGTTTCGTGTGATACAGCTGTAGTGTAACAGCTGCCCGTGTGGTGTAACAGCTGCCCGTATGGTGCAACAGCGGGTCGTATGGTGCAACAGCTGGTTATGCGGTGCAACAGCGGGTCGTGCGGTGCAACAGCATGCCGTGTGGCTGTGTGTGTCGCAGCTGATGCAGCAGCAGGCCGCGCTCATGGCCGTGGCCCAGGGCGGCTACATCGCCCCCGTCTCCGCCTTCTCCGCCGCCCAGATGCAGCAGATGGCGGCGATGAACATGACGAGTTTGGGCGCTCCGCCGATGACTCCCACGTCAGGTGAGGCGCCTGCTCCTCCTCACCACCCGGGCTCACTCCTCTCACCTCACCAACCGTGAGACGACTGTCACCCCTCGTGACCCACTCCCTATCACCATCACACACACATGCTCACACACGCACCCACTCAGACACTTACTGGCTCACACACTCACCCACTCACTCAGACACTTGCTCATCCATCCACACACTCGCTCACCCATTCACTCACACATTCACTGACTCACACACTCATTCACCTACTCAGACACTCACTCACCCACCCACTCAGACACTTGCTCATCCATCCACACACTCGCTCACCCATTCACTCACACATTCACTGACTCACCCACTCACACACTGATTCACCCACTCACACACTCACCCACGCACACACTCGCTCATCCACCCACACACTCGCTCACCCACCCACTCAGACATTCACTGACTCACACACTCACCCACGCACACACTCACCCACACACACGCTCACCCACGTACACACTCACCCACGCACACACTCACACACGCACACACTCACACACGTTCACCCACCCACACACACACTCACCCACACACACACTCACACACGTTCACCCACCCACACACCACACTGCAGGCCACCTCTCTTCCCTTTCTGCATCCTCCCTCGCACCGCTCCACTTTGCAATTCCTTCCTCCCCTCATCGTCTCTTTCCCTCCAAGCTCTTACGACAGCAACCTTGCTCAAATGAAGAAACGTCTTCACGTTCTATCCATTACAGCGCTCATGCTCGTGCTGTTTGTTGATGGCCTCTCGACGTTTTGCTCAGCAACTGTTGAACGAAGACCTACCTCAGCGCTTCCTGGTGGCCGCCTTGGGGCGTGATTTGGGGGGTAATGAGTTACTTTGGTTGACGATCTGACAGCGGAGTCATAGGCGTGACTGCATTGTGGTTATCCATAATAGAGGTTTTTGGGTTAGATCGCGTAAATATAAATGTGTCGTTAAACCCGCCACCACCCGACACAGCTAATTGGTAAGGTTCGTCAAGTAAACAAAACATGCCAATTCGTTACTAGTACAGCACACCGGTGTGTTGGAGAGTAAAACCCACAACATTTACAATTTGAGTACAACGTTTCGCCAGTAATTACAACCAGCATCATCAGGCGACAGCCAGAGTTGTGGAGAAATCCTCCTTATTGGTCGCGAAAGCCGACATGTTAACTTGCGTTGTGGTTGTGCGGTTGTGTCTGTGGTGGTGTCTCTCTGCTTGCGATTGTGCTGTTTGTGGTCATGTCTGTGTGGTGAATGTGCGATTGTGGTTGCGTGTCCCTGGTTGTGTCTGTGTGGTTGTGTGGTTGTGATTGTATGGACGTAGCTGTGTCTGTAGTGGTGTCTGTGCGATTGTGATAGTACCACTGTGGCTGTGCGGTTGTATTATAGTTACATCGATGTGGTTGCAGCGGTTGCACGGTGGTTACACCACTGCGCGATCGAGGGTTTGCGCGGCGGCGGCTGAGTGACGGCTCGCACTGACGCGGTTGTAATGTGGCTGTGTTGTGGCTGTGCGGTTGTGATTGTGGTTGCAGGGGGCAGCACCCCCCCCGGGATCGGCTCGTCGGGCGTGCCGGCACTCGCGCCGCCCCCCATGAGCCTCAACGGCTTCACGGCGCTGCCCCCCCAGCACAACGGCCAGCCCGAGGCCCTGTACAGCAACGGCTTGCACCCCTACCCAGGTGAGCCTGACCCTTAACCCCCACCCAGGTGAGCCTGACCCCTAACCCCCACCCAGGTGAGCCTGACCCCTAACCCCTACCCAGGTGAGCCTGACCCCTAACCCCTACCCAGGTGAGCCTGACCCCTAACCCCTACCCAGGTGAGCCTGACCCCTAACCCCTACCCAGGTGAGCCTGACCCCTAACCCCACCCAGGTGAGCCTGACCCCTAACCCCCACCCAGGTGAGCCTGACCCCTAACCCTTACCCAGGTGACCCTGACCCCTAACCCCTACCCAGGTGAGCCTAACCCCACCCAGGTGAGCCTGACCCCTAACCCCACCCAGGTGACCCTGACCCCTAACCCCCACCCAGGTGATCCTGACCCCTAACCCCTACCCAGGTGAGCCTGACCCCGACCCCACCCAGGTGAGCCTGACCCCTAACCCCACTCAGGTGAGCCTGACCCAGACCCCTAACCCCACCCAGGTGACCTTGACCCCTAACCCCTTCCCAGGTGATCCCTAACCCCACTCAGGTGATCCTGACCCCAACCCTTAATCCTATCCATGTGACCCCAAACCCCATCCAGGTGACCCTGACCCCTAACCCCACCCAGGTGACCATGACCCCGATCCCTAACCCCACCCAGGTGACCCTGACCCCTAACCCTACGCAGATGACCCTGACCCCGACCCCAACCCTACCCAGGTGGCTGTGACCCCAATCCTTAACCCCACCTAGGTGACCCTGACCTGACCCCTAACCCTACCCAGGTGACCCTGATCCCAACCCCTAGGTCTAACCCTGAGCCAAATTCTTAATTTAACAAGTGCCAGCGGTATGGGGAGTGGTAGTGTAGCGGTTAGCACGCTGCGCTATCAACCTGGGTTCGATTCCCGTTCACGGCCCCACACCAGTAACGATTATTTGAACCGGTTGTGGGCCTCCCCGAGGTCGATTCAGCCTCAAATGAGTACTTGGTGCGGTGTGTAAACATTGCCAGTGGGGAGGCAGAGGCGGCCAGGCGTGGTGTTGGCCACCTACCCCCTCGTGTGCCGTGCTGGTCTTCACATGTGCTCGAGAACAGCCATAACAGTCTATTAAAGGCTATACGGGGGATCTTTGTCTTTGTGCCACAGCTCAGAGCCCCACTGCTGCAGACCCCATGCAGCAGGCGTACGCCGGCATACAGCAGTACACAGGTGCCGGACTTACCGCACCGCACTGCCGGACTTATCACCGCACTGCACCGCACTGCCACTATACTTCACACCACACCGCCGTGCACCACCATGCTCCCACCCCACCACACTGCACCAGAAGAAAACGTCACCACCGCAACAACCACCACATTACTCAATGCCACACCACCACATCACACCGCCACCACCACCACCACGTACCACAACTGTACCACAACTGTACCACATCTATACCACTATACCTGCCTACACCTTCACACTATCACACCGTGACCCCATCATACCACCACGCAACATCACACTACCCTATTGCATCACAGTGTTTGGTGAGTGGTGATGAGTGTGTGTGTGTAGCGGGTAGCGCTGTGCTACAAACCTGGCGACCCGAGTTGGATTCTCGCTCACGGCCAACGCCAGTGACGATTATTTGAACTGGTCGTGGGCCTCCCCTAGGTCGACTCAGTCTCAAATGAGAACCTGGTGAGGTGTGTAAACATTGCCACTGGAGAGACAAAGGCGGCCGGGCGTGGTGTTGGCCACCCAGCCCCTCGTGTGCCGTGCTGGTCTTTAAAGGTGCTCGTTAAAAGCACTTGCCCCAACAGTCTATTAAGGCTATAGGGGTGATCTTTGTTTTTGTCTTTGTTCAGCGACGTACCCAGCTGTCTATGGACAAATCAACCAGAGCTTCCCACACCCGGGCACAGTGCTGCCTCAACAACAGAGAGAAGGTGCAAGCACATTACAACCACCACCACCTCTCTCACCTGGTCCATCCTGCCCCCTCTCTCACCTAGTCCATCACCCCCCCCCTCTCACCTGGTCCACCCCCCCCCTCTCACCTGCTCCATCCCCCCCTCTCACCTGCTCCATCCCACGTCTCTCACCTGGCCAATCCCCTCCCCTCACCTGGTCCATATACCCTCTCTTACCTGCGCTCACCTCTTCTGACCTCTTTGCTGCTCCTCCCCCCGCCCCTGCAGGCCCCGAGGGCTGCAACCTCTTCATCTACCACCTGCCGCAGGAGTTTGGCGACGGGGAGCTCACGCAGATGTTCCTCCCGTTCGGCAGCGTCATCTCCTCCAAGGTGTTCGTGGACAGAGCCACCAACCAGAGCAAGTGCTTCGGTACAGACACTCACCCCATCCTCCTCGTCGCTCCACCCTCACCCGCCGCTCCACCCTCAACCGTCACTCCACCCTCACTCGCTCTACCCTCACTCACTCCACCCTCACTAGCTCCACCCTCACTCGCTCCAACCTCACCTGCCGCTCTACCCTCACCCGTCATTCCACCCTCACCAGTCACTCCACCCTCACTTGCTCCACCCTCACCCGCTGCTCCACCCTCAACCGTCACTCCACCTTCACTCGCTCCACCCTCACTCGCTCCACCCTCACGCACTCCACTATCACCCGCCCCGCCCTCACTCACTGAGTGTGTGAGAGTGATGGTGTGTGTATAGCTGAACAATGTGTAGTATCCACTCACCACACTCACCACACTGCCCCTACTGCCCACTCACCCACCAGCAGTCATTGGCCACACATCCCCTACTGCCAACAGCAGCGTCACTCACCACTCACCACGCTGCCCCTACTGCCTGCATGCTCGCCAGGTGAGGGCACTCAACACTCACCAGTCACCAATCACTGCATCACACCTACAACTACCAGGTGAGGGTACACACCACGCTCACCACTCGGCGCACCGCCCCGACTCCCCGCACACTCACCAGCCGAGGTCACTCACCACACTCAGCGCTCCTCCCACTACCCCGAGCGCCACACTCACCAGGTGAGGGGCCACTCACCACGACGCCCCCTGCTGAGCGCCACACTGACCAGGTGAGTTTGGATAATCCGCGCTCTGCCCAGGGCACTCACCACACTCACCACTCACCGCACCGCCCTCCCCTCCCCCCACCCCACTGAGCGAGTGCACGCTCACCAGGTGAGGGGCCACTCACCGCCGGTGTGGCGTGTGCCCGTGCCCCAGGGTTCGTGAGTTTTGACAACCCGGGCTCTGCGCAGGGCACTCACCACACTCACCACACTCACCACACTCACCGCACCGCACCGCCTCCCCCCACCCCACACCGAGCACATGCTCACCAGGTGAGGGGCCACTCACCACCGGTGTCGCGTGTGCCCGTGCCCCAGGGTTCGTGAGTTTTGATAACCCGGGCTCTGCCCAGGCTGCGATCCAGGCCATGAACGGCTTTCAGATCGGAATGAAGCGGCTCAAGGTGCAGCTCAAGCGACCCAAGGACGCCAACCGCCCCTACTGAGACGCACACTCACCAGGTGATGGGCGACTCACCACACTCACCACTCACCACGCCGCCCCTAATGAGCACACGCTTGC
Organism: Lampetra planeri; assembly: GCF_965212315.1. NCBI lineage: Eukaryota > Metazoa > Chordata > Hyperoartia > Petromyzontiformes > Petromyzontidae > Lampetra > Lampetra planeri. The sequence continues at coordinate 1,339,947 of NC_136159.1, forward strand.
CTGGCGAGGGGGGCCACTAAACTATTCTCACCTGGTGAGCGGTGGGAGGGAGGGGGGGTCACTCGCCACACCGCCCAGACTAAGCGTGCACTAGCCAGGTCAGGGACAACTCACCACACTCACCACACTGCCCCGACTGAGTGCACACTCACCAGGTCAGGGCGACTCACCACACTCACCACACACCCAAACGCCCCTCCTGAGCGCACACTGACCAGGTGATGGGCGACTCACCATACTCACCAGGTGAGGGCACACTCACCACACTCACCACTCACCACTCACCCAAACGCCCCTCCTGAGCGCACACTGGCCAGGTGAGCGGCGACTCGCCATACTCACCAAGTGAAGGGCCACTTCCCCGCACTCTCAAGGTGAGGCACTCACCATACTCCACTCACCCTGCACCACGCTCACCACACTCACCCTGCACCACACTCACCACACTCACCCTGCACCACACTCACCACGCTCACCTTGCACCACGCTCACCACATTCTCCCCTCTGCTGCCCTCTTTTTCAGGGAGACGTTATGGAACAGCAGCTTCTGACCCCCGCACGGGGTAACCCCTCCTCCCTCCCCCGCTGGGGTAACCCCTCCTCCCTCCCCCGCTGGGGTAACCCCTCCCCTCCCCCGCTGGGGTGACCCCTCCCCCGACGGGATAGCCCCTCCCCCCCCCCCACGGGGCATCCCCTCCCCCCCCCACGGGGTAACTCCTATCCAGGGTAACCAATCCCCTCCTGGGGATCGCCCATCCCTATTTTACGGGGTAACTCCTCCCCCTATGGGGTAACCCCCTTCCTTCGGCTTAGCTCTTCCCCTCCCCCACTCCGTATAGTATCCCCCGCCCCCTCTCCCTTGTATGGGGTAACCTTTACCCCTTTGAGATAACCCTTTCCTCTCTATGGGGTAACCCCTCCCCCATGGAGTCTTGCTCCCCACCCCGCCCCCTTCCCAGGGGTCCCCCCCCCCCCGAGTCCCCCACAGGGTACCGCCCCCACCCCGGGGCTCAGACCCCCTGCAGCCCCCAGCCCCGCCCCCCAGGAGGGGAGGGCCTAGCCCCCACCCCCCACCCACTTCCCTGCGTGGCTGCAGAAGAGGCTCTGAGTGGCACCGGACGTTGGAGAAGACCGGGACCCCCCCTCCCCTCCTAAACCCCTTCGCCGGGGACCCCCTTCGCCGGGGACCCCCTTCGCCAGGGACCCCCTTCGCCGGGTACCCCCTTGCTGGGCGCCCCCAGCGAGATCGCTGACTCATCATTCCTTAGACCGTAGGGACCAAAGGACCAAACTTTTTACTGGAGGCGCGCGAGGTCGCGAGCGTCCGTGACCCCCAGCGCGCGGAGGCGGCGGCCGAGGGCCCCACCCCCGGGCCAGGGCCGCCTCAGGGGGCCCCGAGGGTCCCACAGGCAGCAGGGCCCCCCCCCCACCACCCCTTACCCCCACCCCGCCCGCCCGCCCGCCCGCCCGTGCTGTCGCAACGCTCAGTACTTGAAGGTGGAGGTGGCAGCGCCTCCCCGTGACCCCAAGACTCCCTCCTCCCGAGACCGCCCCCCCCCCCGCCCTCACCCCCCCCCCTAACTCTTGCGGCCCCCCGCGACCCCCCCCCCCCGCGACCCCCCTCCCCCTCGCGACGCGCGTCCCCTTGTGCTCCCCAACAGACCCCCGACTCTGCGCGCCTCGCAAGCCCCCTGCGCCCGCCCCGACCATGACCCCCTATCTGCACCCCCAGACGCGTCTCTCCCCCAGACCCCTGCGCTGTGATGTAGGGGCTGTCAGGGGGTCCGGGGTGGTGGGGGTCGAGGTGAGACACGGTTTTGCGATGCCCCCCTACCCCGCATGATGGGGGGGGGGGGGGGTCCCCGATTGGGGGTTGCCTGCGTGTTTAGGGGTTGCCTGCGTGTTTAGGGGTTGCCTGCGTGTGACACCAGAAGGGAGTCGAGGTCGCTGTCGATCCTTACGGGCAAACGTAGGGGGGGGGGGGGGAGGTCCCTGATCCCCCCGGCCCCGTGACCCCTCCGTGACCCCTCCGCGCCGCACTACATATCAGGGGACCTGGGTGGAGTCGGTGTCTGGGTCCCCGAACCCCGGCGCGGCTCACACGCACGCGCACGCACACACGTGTACACGCACACACGTGTACACGCACACACGTGTACATAGACACAGCAGGGAGAGGGCAGGGGATTGGGGGGCTCGCGAGGAGCAGTGGCGATTCTAGGGGAGGAGGGGGTTGGCCTGGGAAGGCTGTGACCCCCCTTGATGAATTGCAGTGTCCCCTGCCCCCCCACCTTATCCATGTGCCCCCCCCCCCAAACCATTGAGAGGCAGTGGCTGCTCACGTTAGGGTTAAAGAGGTCATCATCACGATCGTGGCCAAGCATCGACCGCTGAGTGCGTGCGGCTGCCACGGGGCAGTCCCCGTGTGAGTCATCCGCGGGGTTCGTCTATCAAGTTCGCCACAGGCGGGGACCGTCGTGACGCCGGGCGGCAAACTCGGGGGGCCGCTCGTTCGGAATGACGTCGCGAGCGAGGCGGCCGGCGCCGGCAGCGCTCTACGGCGGTTTCGTGCGGTGCGCACCGCAGCAGCGAGTTAACCAGGGCGGCCTGCCGGATCCCGAACCACGAAAGCTGTCTAACAGGGGGCGAGCGTGTGCTCCGGCAAGGCCACATCCCCACCGCCGCCCCCCCCCCCCCCAATTAGACAAGGGGGGAGGGGGGGGACGATGTTGCAACGCGGTTTACCCCAATGTCGTGATTCGCGAGCAGCTGTTCATATTCCGCGAGTTCGCGCCGTGACCCCGGCACGGGCGCGGAACGCTCTGGCACCGCGAGTCTCCTGCGGCGGCTAGTGCACTCGGCAACAGCGATTAGCCGCGGCGGCCGCTGCTGGGCTCGACAGCTTTGCAACAACCGACCGCAACCCGCCATCGTTTCTTTCCCTGTGCCAGATGACACGCGCCAGCTGATGGGTCGGCACGTGAAGCCTCCAAGCTGCGAGCTTCAGAATCTCGCCCCACTCGGGGAGTTTCACACCGAGGCGGGGGGGGGGGGGAGAAAATGGGTGCCCCCCCCCCGACCCTCCTCCCCCATGTGCCCCCCCCCCCCCTCCACCGCCACCCCGTGGTTACCGGGTCCTAGAATCGCCACTGCGCGGGTAGTGATGGCGAGGTGGGTGCGGGCACCGTGGTGAGATGGGACGAGGCAAGATGAGGAGGAGGAGGGAGGAAGGAGAAGGAGCAGTGCGGCTGGCGCACACCCGTGCCAACTCCCCGTTCCCGTGGCGGGAGCTCGTAGAGCGCGAGCAGCTTCGTGTACAAACGAGAAGAGATATTTTAATGAGACCCGAGCGCGGGCCTACGTGTACATACTGACAAAGTGTTATTTAATGAATTACTGCAGTACTGATGGTGACGAGTGTATTGGGCGCGACTCCACACGGCTCCCTGCCGCTGCCCACGTGGGGCCGTCTGTGTCGGGGAAGGGGCCACCCAAACCACTCGCCCACCGCTCCCACCTACCACGGCATGCCGAGCACGTAGTGGGGGGGCTGGGGGGTGCGAGATGGCGGGGGGGGGGTCACGCATTGACGCGTGGTGGTGGAGGTCACGGGGTGCTCGGTCACCTGCCATCCCTGAGCGCTGAAAACTCCACGTGGACATTCTCACCTGGCTCCCCTGAAATTTCACCTGGCCCCTGAACCTATCCGACCCGCTGGACTCACCTGAACCCTGAACTTACGTGGCCTCTCTTACCTAGCCCACAACCTCACCCGACCCCTGAACTTACCTGTTCCCTGGTGTCACCTGACCTCTCCTGCCCAAGCCCCCCCCCCCCCCGCTTCGGGGTAAAACTATGGATGAATCGGCGGTGTATTTAGGGATTAATTGGGGGGGGGTTAATTGTCCTCGGGGGTCACATAGGGGTATTTGGTGTCCACGGGGTTCAGGCCAGGCGGCACCGTGACCTCCCCACCGGGACTCTGGTCCCTTGCGTGGCACGGTGAACCCAAAGCCGTGGTGTGGTGAACCCATATCCGTGGCACGGTGAACCCAAAGCCTTGGTGCGGTGAACCCAGAGCCGTGGCACGGTGAACCCATAGCCTTGGTGCGGTGAACCCATAGCCTTGGTGCGGTGAACCCAGAGCCTTGGTGCGGTGAACCCAGAGCCTTGGTGCGGTGAACCCAGGCGACATAGTGTGGTAATCCCAGTACCAAGATGGTAAACCAGGATACACAGACACAAAATGGCGTGGTAAACAGAGACAGGAAGTGGGGTGGTAGACACAGAGACATCACGTGGGGTGGTAGACACAGGAAGTGGGGTGGTAGACACAGGAAGTGGGGTGGTAGACACAGACAGGAAGTGGGGTGGTAGACACAGACAGGAAGTGGGGTGGTAGACACAGGAAGTGGGGTGGTAGACACAGAGACAGGAAGTGGGGTGGTAGACACAGTCAGGAAGTGGGGTGGTAGACACAGGAAGTGGGGTGGTAGACACAGACAGGAAGTGGGGTGGTAGACACAGGAAGTGGGGTGGTAGACACAGAGACATCACGTGGGGTGGTAGACACAGGAAGTGGGGTGATAGACACAGAGACAGGAAGTGGGGTGGTAGACACAGTGACAGGAAGTGGGGCGGTAGACACAGAGACATCACGTCGGGTGGTAGACACAGGAAGTGGGGTGGTAGACACAGAGACAGGAAGTGGGGTGGTAGACACAGACAGGAAGTGGGGTGGTAGACACAGGAAGTGGGGTGGTAGACACAGACAGGAAGTGGGGTGGTAGACACAGGAAGTGGGGTGGTAGACACAGAGACATCACGTGGGGTGGTAGACACAGGAAGTGGGGTGGTAGACACAGGAAGTGGGGTGGTAGACACAGGAAGTGGGGTGATAGACACAGAGACAGGAAGTGGGGTGGTAGACACAGCGACAGGAAGTGGGGCGGTAGACACAGAGACATCACGTCGGGTGGTAGACACAGGAAGTGGGGTGGTAGACACACAGACAGGAAGTGGGGTGGTAGACACAGACAGGAAGTGGGGTGGTAGACACAGAGACAGGAAGTGGGGTGGTAGACACAGGAAGTGGGGTGGTAGACACAGGAAGTGGGGTGGTAGACACAGACAGGAAGTGGGTGGTAGACACAGAGACATCACGTGGGGTGGTAGACACAGAGGCGTGGTACCATAAACTTGGGCCATGGTGTGATAAACCTGGAGCTATTGTATGATAAAGCTGTAGCCACCGTGTAAAGAAGGTGAGACAAGACATGGTATGTTAACCACAGAGACCGAACGTGGCATGTTTAACACAGATACAGGACATGGTGTGGTAACCTCGAATCTATGGTATGTAGGGTAAAACCTGGACCGCGATGCGGTTAACCCTGGACCGTGGTGTGGTTAACCTGACCACGGGGTGGTTGAATCCTGGGCGGTAGTGTGGTTGCCCCAAGGCCGTGGTGTGGTTAACCGTGAACCGTGGCGTGGTTGACCCTGGACCTTGGAGTGGTTGCCCTTCGGCCCTGGGCCGTCGTGTGGTTCACCCTGGGACGTGGTGTGGCCGCTGTGTGCGCGGTGGGCCCCGCCGCCGTGCGCAGTGTGAATGTCGCCGCTCGCCGTGGTGTCCGCTTTGTCTCGCGTGAAATAAAGCACATTTGAAGGAGTACCCCCCCCCCCCCTCCACTCTCTCTCACTCGAGAAATCGACCACACCACTTCGTAAGCCCCTGATCTGTGATCCGAGCACGTGCCGCTCGCCATTACTATGACCTGGACCGGTGTTTTTGTAAGTAAAACTCCGGAAGTTGGGGGGGGGGGGGTAGACGCAACACCTCACAGCGCTTTGCAACACAATCCCAGTAAAAAAAACAATCCCAGTAAAAACCCTTAACATTAAAACGAAGAGGAAAACAACCCTACGCATGCGGATATGCAAGAGAAAATAATTGTCCTTTCAGACGAGCCTTTAAAACCTCGACTTATGAAGCATCCCGAACGGGACTAAGCCCTACACCCTATCACCTACATCCTGACGCCTACACTATGATCAATACGTCTTCTTCTACACCCCACACGTTCATGCTCCCCCCAATCCCCTTGCCCCTGGATGCGTGGGCCTCGGGAGTCAACTCGTGTTGCTGTTGTTGGCAGCAGTAAGGCTACGAGACTTCTGGGAGGCTCAACCGGGACACGCGGTGGGCTCTCAGCCCTGCCCACTTTACACGGCCACGCCCACTGGACCGCTAGCACCGCCCCCGTTCGCTCCAACGTTGGCTCGGCCTGCTGCTCTGCCAACTCTGCCCACTAATAACGTCACTCTCGACGAGAGAGAACGACTCTTGAGTTCGTGAGGAGCAACTACCAGACGAGCGGGAAGACAGCGGGGGCCAGGCAGCTTCTGTGTTGTCTGTCGATTCACGATTACTTAATGTGCAGAGCCGTCCCTCGGGCACGGCGAATCGGGGAGGCTGCCCTGGGCCCCGCGCTTTGGGGAGGGGGCGCGCTTCGACGTCGCAATGTCAGATGTAATACTTCGGGTCTAGTTTGAAGGCGTCGAGGGGGGGGGTGGAATTGCTCACACAGTGGGGTTTGACCCGCCCCCCCATCGACCCCCCTGCTCATATGTGTAAGTACATTCTGTTTAGGCTATACAGGGGATCTTTGTCGCCACCGCCATCATCACCACCATTGTGTCCACTAACGTATTCTCTGCATGGGACGCACATTTCTCCTGTGTGTTTGAAAGCAAAAGTTGGGTGGTGCGTCTTATAATCCGACCGATGCCAAGACGAGCTTTGATGAAACGGCCCCGCGGGGTGCGGGTAGTGGAGGGGGCTGCGGCTCGCTTCAAGGGGGATCACGGGGGATCAGACGAACGGCTTGCGGGGAGGGAGCCAGAGGCGCCTTGTTAAGTTCAAAAGCAATCATTCACCCCACCACCACCATCAACCCGCCATGGCATCACCCACGATTCAGATTCGTGATTCGACCGTCATGAATCGTGGCTTGATTTTAAAGTCCCGGTTATTGTTGAATGCCTTACGAATACGTCTGTCTGGCTCAGCCTCAAAATGCAACGTTTTTCATGAAACGTTCAACAATTGCCTGTGAGTGGACTAGGGCAGGGTTTTTTGTTTGTTATTGCAAGGCCCGCGGGCCACTGCCGGTCCCTGGTGGCCTTCAGTGCGGCCCTTGACTTGCGGCCCCCCACAATACACAACACGTGACAACACCCCCCCCCCACCCATCGTACTGTCAATCCCCAATGACCCTCACACTGATGATGTCTCGTCGGCGAAAGTGGCCCCCCCTCTGAAAATTAGTGAAGAACGCTGCACGAGGGTTAGCAATCCCAGAAGTCCTCGTACTCGAATCGATATATAGCGGCGCGCGACAGCTGGAAAAAAATTCGTCCTCCCATTGCTTGTTGATCTCCTCTTTCCGTTTTTCTCACTCCTTTCCATTTCACGTCTTTCCACTCTCCACCCGCCCCTCTCACATCCATCTCCCCTTCTCCATCCTCACTCACTCTCTCCCTCACCTCCCTTCCTCACCTCCCTCCTCCCCCTTCCTCACTCTCTCCCTCACCTCTCTTCCTCACCTCCCTTCCTCACCTCCCTCCATCACCTCCCTCCTCTCTCTCCCTTCCTCACCTCCCTCTCTCTCTCTCCCTTCCTCACCTCCCTCTCTCTCTCCCGTCCTCACCTCCCTCGATCTCACCTAGGTGGGGGTGTGGGGGGGGCATTGGTGCGCACGAGCCGCGCTCGACGCCCTGTTGCACGGTGACGTCTCTACTTGCCCGCGAGCCTGGAATCCAGCCAACCAGAAACTCAGCCAGGCAGGCATGAATCCAGCCAGCAAGACTATTTTTTTTATCATACGACACTATGATTCATAGGCCCAGTGCACGCCTTTTATTGCCTTAGGTCCCCTGCTGGGCTGCGTGGGTCGAACCGCCCAGGCGAAAGTGGAGGCAGTGGTCGGTGTCGGGTTCTCAGCCCCTATTCATGATTAAAGACGCAGGCCCTGATCGAGACTAATTGCTGGGTAAAGTGAGACGGCGTTACCCAACAGAAGCAGCCGCGAGTCTGCGGAGTTTCAAGCAAAAAAGTTGAGCAATTGATTTTTTTTATCGCGCGACAAAGTTGCTTCGGCTTTGAGAATCGACGCTTTCGATGCTTGATTCTCAGTCGGTGGTAATAGATCGTAATTGATCCCAATCAGTCACCCAGTAAACGTGCAACGTTAGGCCCAGCGTTTGGAGAACGTTGGGCCTAACGTTGGCTCAACTTTGCACGTTTACTGGGAATGAGCTACTGACTGCACGAGCGGCCGATGGGTTAAAATCAATATGAGGTTTAAACAAATTAATAATTAATCATCCTCATCCATGATCAATCCACTGCTGGATGAAGGCCTCCCCAAGCAGCCCCATCTCCTACCATGCTGCTGAGATCCACCAATCCACATCGAGCACCTGCCCACGAACTGATGCCGTGAGATTCCATCTCCCCCCTCTCTGGACGTCTTCTCGAGGCGCGTTCCATCCGCTACGTTATTTGTCGGGACGCGTAACGTCCAACTTATATTCCTTAAATATCAGGTTGGATGATGTCGTTAGTGTGCGTATGTTCACAATGATTAATGTCCTTTATTCTGCAGGAAAGTTTCACTGAGTCTCAAAACTTATTTTCAGGTGGGTCCTGCCTTCGAATATTGGATATTTGGCTTTGGACGCCGATTCAATTCTAAGACGTTTATTATTTGTTTCAACTTAAGAGGAACTCGGGAGCACCCACAGAGACTCGTGCCTACTGTACTGTACACATCAAAGTAAACGCGACCAGCGTGGTGAAGTATGGTTAAATAACCCCCTGCAGTGCATTTGCAAAAGGCGCCGTGTTTAAACATCAGGGACCACGTATGACGTAGGAAACACAAACAACAACAGACTCAGCACATGCGTCAATAACGCCGTGCGTGTCCTTCAAAGGAAACGATGACTTGACGTTTCGGGCAATTGCCCTCCTACACAGCCAATAGAACCGATGTTTGTGTTTAGTTTGTTGTCCTTCCCCCGCACCTCCCATAAGCACGGTTGGCTACGTACGGTGCGAAAGAAGTTAAACCCACAAACGCACAATAGGGAGGCATCTCACTCCAGAAGCTGCCTCTACACGAGCTGATTTCATCGCTTCGTCTTCTCGGTGGAACTCATCTCGGGAGGGGGTTGATGGCCGACGGTCCAGAACACAAACCTGTGAACCCCTTATCAGTGCCTTCCTTATTACAGACCAATTCAGACCTGATTCGTCCCCGCGTGACCCTTATACATCTCAACGTTCATCCTACAAAGTCCCCATCACAAGGGAGAACACACAAATAGACACACAAAATGTGACCGTATTGAAACGGCTGTACGCCGTATGGACCTGAAAACTCGGCCATGAGAACAGCGACGGGAGTGGCAGCCAACAGATGGAACGCGTCCACATTGTGCGTCCATCGGGGAGATGGATCCGATTAAATCAACTCGCATGGACCGTTACCCGCCGCACGGCCGTGAGACACGCATAGCAACTGCTTGGAGCGGAACGCCTTCGACAAGCAGTGGATTTGATCCTGAAGACGAAGCCGTTCGATGATGAATTACCATTTCAAGTGGCGAATTGATACAGTCCTAATTAACACGTGATGTGTTGAGTTAGCGCGTTGTAAGGGGCCGTCCATAAATGACGTCACGCACCTGGGGGGGGGGGTCAGACATTTGTGACGATCGAGGGGGGGGTGAGAAATGTGAAGTCACATAAAAATGCGCAACTTTAAATAAATATAGACAACACGTTCTACTTAAATAGACTTTTTTTTATAAATGTTTTCTCCTACAACATCAGAGTGCAGCGCCACATTAAATACGCACTAGAGCGATTTGAAGCATGTTTTATTTTTTTTGGAAGGGGGGGGGGCAGAGCTTTGTGACGTCATATTTGTGGGGGGGGGTCTGACTTTTTGTGACGCCGTGTGACGAAGGGGGGGGGGTCAAAAATCGTCCAAACTCGCGTGACGTCATTTATGGACGGCCCCTAACACGCACTCAGCGCGGCGGCTAACGGGGGGGGGGAGGGTGGAGATGCTTGGGCGCGGCCCGAGAACGCGGCACAGAGGCGCCCAGTGTGGGGGGGAAGGGGGGGGGACGACTGCGCGGGTCGCCTTGTGGTGTAACCGCGTGGCGGGGAGGCATCGGCGTCGTGTTCACCAGGGCCAGCCGTGCGTGCCGGCACGACACGTGCCGCACGCGCACACGGGCGTGAGACAAAGGCCCCCCATTATGGGCTCAGCAGACTTTTTCGGGGGGGGGGGGGGCAACTTTTGTTCGAGAGCAGCCATGCAAGGCCGGCGCGGTCCACGAGGGGGTGTGGGGTGGGGAGGGGTAAGCCAGTAAAACAAATGTTTGCCCGGCCGTCTTTGTCTCCCGCGTGGCGATGTTTAGTACACCGCACCAGGTACTACAGTTGGGGCCGAGTCGACCTAGGGGAGGCCCATGACCGGTTGAGATAATCGTCAACGGTGTTGGCCATGAGCGGGAATCGAACTCGGGTCGTCGAGTTCGTAGCGCAGCGTAGCGCTAACCGCTACACCACCGCTCCCCCACCTTGTACCAGAGACAAAGATCCCCCGTGTAGCCTGCACAGACTGTTGGGGCAAGTGCTGTTAGCGAGTAGCACCGATGAAGGCTGGCACGGCACACGAGGGGGTGGGGTGGGTGGCCAGCAACCACACCCGGCCGCCTTTGTCTCCCCAGTGGCGATGTTTACACCGCACCTGGTCCTCATTTGAGGCTGAGTCGACCTAGGGGAGGCTCTGGACCGATTGAGATAATCGTCACTGGGGTTGGCCGTGAGCAGGAATCGAACTCGCTCCCTCCACACTCGTACACATGCAGGTCAGAGGTCGCTGATGTTGATTCGATCTCCCTGCGCGGCAGTGGAAACATTTGTGCACTTTACCCCCCCCCCCGCCTCTATCCATGCAGCAGTATAAAACAAGTTCCCTGAGTTAGTCGTCGTGTGTGGTGGGGTAAAGTGTGAGTACTGCCACATCCATCCCCCAAGACGTGGGAAGAGTAGGCCAAACGACCCTCTCTCGACAGAGCTGCCTCGAGTGGGAGGCGCCTTCCGCCAGCAGTGGCGTGAGCGAGCAATTGCAGGGCTGCGCTCTTTAATCCTTCACACAGATACAATCACACACATACAAACACATATATATACAATCACACACGCACAATCACACACTCGCCCTCGCTCGTAACTTCACCACAGCCACGAAAGCTTCAAATCAAGATTTGTCATTTAAAAATCATATTGGGGACCACCGCCCGTAGGCCCAGGCTTTTTCCGCACTTTCCTAGAACTCGTGGCCGCGTCCCGGGTGGCCCGACCCCGGCTGTGTGGAGCGGCACGGCGGGCAGGTTGGGCTGGGACGATGATGGGATGGAGCCGAAGCGAATAACGAAGCAGAGTGGGGGGCCCGGCACGGAGTGGGGGGCCCGGCAGAGTGAGGCAGCGAGAGGGGGGGGCGTGGGAGACGTTAATGTCGCCTCTGTGAAGACGGTGGAGGCGAGTTGTGGCGGGGGGGACGTGCGGACAGCGCTGGCAGTGATGGCGGAACTCCGCGCCACGTGCCCGGCAGCAGCAGCAGCATCAACAACAACAACAAAGGCGGCAGTGTGCTGTGCTGCGGGGAGAGGGGAGCAGGGAGAAGGCTGCTGCTGCTGCCACTTGTGGGGGGGCGAGCAGAGATACGGAGGCGGTGGTGAGGGGGGAGCAGGGGACACGGGGAGGTTGGATTCATCCCACTAGGGGGACCCGTGGACCCTGGCCAGCCGTGCCCCACACCGCCACATCGGGGATCATGAGGAGAGTTAGGGGGGTAATGAGTGGAGTGAGGGAATGATGGGGGATCATGAGTGAAGTCATTGGATGATGATACAGTGAGGGGATCTCTGAAGAGCGAGGGGATCATGGGGGGGGGGTTGGGGGTGAAGACATCATAATGGATCGTGAGGAGAGGCACGAGACAAAAAGTGAGGGGAGTCATCGGGGATCATGGGTGACGTCAAGGAATCACGAAGTGAGGGGGATCGTGGGTAACGTCGGGGGTTCACAAGGGAGTGCAGCAGGGGTTGAGAGGATTGAGAGGATCGTGAGGTAGTGAGGGGATCAGTAGGGAATGGTGAGGGGATCAGGGGGGGGGGGATCAGTAGGGAATAGTGAGGGGATCAGGAGGGGATCGGGGGGGGGGATCAGGGGGCGTTGTTACATAAACTCCGTTTAAGCGACTCCCCCGTGAGCCATCCAAAGCAGCGCGGAGCTGAGGGAAACATTGACTTAGCGGGTTTAATGTCATCGCCACTGGGGGTGGGTGGGGGTGGGTGAGTGAGGGTGGTGGTGGGGTGAGGGGGGTGAGTGAGGGGGTGGGGTGAGGCTGTGAGGGGCTGTGAGGGGGGTGAGTGAGGGTGGCGGGGTGAGGTGGTGAGGGGGGTGAGTGAGGGGGGGTGAGTGAGGGTGGTGGGGTGAGGCGGTGAGGGGGGGGTGGTGGGGTGCGGGGGGTGAGGGGGGGTGAGGGGGTGAAGGGGGTGAGTGAGGCTGGTGGGGTGAGGGGGGTGAGGGGGGGTGAGTGAGGGTGGTGGGGTGAGGCGGTGAGGGGGGTGAGTGAGGCTGGTGGGGTGAGGGGGGGTGAGTGAGGGTGGTGGGGTGAGGCGGTGAGGGGGGTGGGGTGAGGCGGTGAGGGGGGTGAGTGAGGGTGGTGGGGTGAGGGGGGTGAGGGGGGGTGAGTGAGGGTGGTGGGGTGAGGCGGTGAGGGGCTGTGAGGGTGGTGGGGTGAGGGGGGTGAGGGGGGGTGAGTGAGGGTGGTGGGGTGAGGCGGTGAGGGGGGTGAGTGAGGGTGGTGGGGTGAGGCGGTGAGGGGGGTGAGTGAGGGTGGTGGGGTGAGGGGGGTGAGGGGGGTGAGTGAGGGTGGTGGGGTGAGGCGGTGAGGGGGGTGAGGGGGGGTGAGTGAGGGTGGTGGGGTGAGGCGGTAGGGGGGTGAGTGAGGGTGGTGGGGTGAGGGGGGTGAGGGGGGGTGAGTGAGGGTGGTGGGGTGAGGCTGTGAGGGGGGGTGAGTGAGGGTGGTGGGGTGAGGCGGTGAGGGGGGTGAGGGGGGGTGAGTGAGGGTGGTGGGGTGAGGCTGTGAGGGGGGTGAGGGGGGGTGAGTGAGGGTGGTGGGGTGAGGCGGTGAGGGGGGGTGAGTGAGGGTGGTGGGGTGAGGGGGGGTGAGTGAGGGTGGTGGGGTGAGGGGGGGTGAGTGAGGGTGGTGGGGTGAGGCGGTGAGGGGGGTGAGGGGGGGTGAGTGAGGGTGGTGGGGTGAGGCTGTGAGGGGGGGTGAGTGAGGGTGGTGGCGTGAGGGGGGGTGAGTGAGGGTGGTGGGGTGAGGGGGGGTGAGTGAGGGTGGTGGGGTGAGGCGGTGAGGGGGGTGAGGGGGGGTGAGTGAGGGTGGTGGGGTGAGGCGGTGAGGGGGGTGAGTGAGGGTGGCGGGGTGAGGCTGTGAGGGGGGGTGAGTGAAGGTGGTGAGGTGAGGCGGTGAGGGGGGTGAGGGGGGGTGAGTGAGGCTGGTGAGGGTGAGGCGGTGGTGGGTGACCGTGGGGTGATGTTGGGATGGACCCTGCGGTGGTCCAGGCGGGAGGCGATGTCGAGTCGGTGGGGGGAGCTGGAGGGAGGGCGCGGGGGGCTCAAGGCGAGGAGGAGGAGGTCACGAGACGTCTGCCATGGGGACATTGATGGGAGACGTTCACTACCTCGCGCGAATCTTGACTTAAAGCTTTCGTGACTGCAGGAATTCATAAAAAAAATAACAAAAAACGACGAAACGTCCTAGTTTTTTGTTATTTTTTTCTTTTTTTCTTTGAACCGATCTACGTGACTTCACCGAAAGACCCAAGAATTCCTCGCTTTGTGTACAAGGAGGTCGTGGGTTCGATCCCGACCCTGACGCCTGCCGCGTATTTTGAGCTTCTCTCCCCGCGTGTCGAGGCCCTGGGGGTTTTTTTCCCTCCACATTCATCAACATGCGTTTAGAGCATTTGGCTGCGATGAATTTCCACGCGATAAGTTTCTTTCTCGAGCTATCATTTGCGACCAGGTCGCTTCTGAAAAAGATCTACAAACTGAGTGGACCTTTCCTGGTGACACATTTTTTAATATTTAAATATTTATCTTCTTGGTTCTTTCGGTAAAGTCACGTAGAATGGAAGTAATACAATAATAAAAATAAAACATCAAATAATTCTCACGACGTTTTATTTTTATTATTTTTATTATTTCCATTCTACGTGACTTTACCGAAAGAACCAAGAAGATGAATCCCTGCAGTCACGAAAGCTTTAAATCGATATTTAAATATTTAGTTGAGGTGATGGCGCAGGTGATGCGAGATGCTATCATCTGGCGCAGGTGATGAAGGTCGGCAAGTGATGGGGGGGCGGGGTGCTGGCGGAGGATGTGGAGAGGTGACGGGGAGGCGGTGCGGGGAAGGTTGTGGAGGGAGGAGGTGGTGGAGGAGGAGGAGGCGGTGCGGGGAAGGTTGTGGAGGGAGGAGGAGGAGGGATGCGAGGGGCCGCGCCGGGGTTTATTAAGGAGCTGGAGGCTGTTGCGGCGCGGAGTTCGGTTCGGGTAGAGGAGGAGCGAGAAGAAGAGAGGAGGAGGAAGCGGAGGAGGCACAGTGCGCGACTTGAGAGGGAGAGACACGCGGAGCGAGTGACGCAGCGATGAGCGGGACTCCCCCACCCACCTCTTCACTCACCTTACCGGCAATCACCTCATCACTCACCTCAACACCACCACCACGCACTTCTCCACTGATTTCATCAGCACCACGACGCACCTCTTCATCCTCACTGAAACCACCACGCACCTCATCGTACTCCTCAACATCGCCCACTTCTCCACTCTACTCAACCTCACCACTCACCTCTTCACACTCACCAGCACACGCCTCTCCACTCTCCTCAACATCCCCGTCGTCGCCGCTTGTGCTGATGAAGACCCTGGGGCTGTGGTGGGTGCTGGTGGCCGCCGCGCTGCTGCGGGCCCCTCCGGCGGGGGCCCAGACCCCCGTGTCCCCCTCCGCGGGGGGGCCCCGGCGGCCGGGCGAGGTGTGGAGGCAGCTGATCCAGTGGGAGAACAACGGGCAGGTGTACAGCCTCCTCAACTCCGGGCCCGAGTACCTGCCTGGGGGCAGCAGCAGCGCCCACAACCAGGGCCGCAACACATTCTGGCTGGGAGCGGGTGGACAGCAGCCGCAGCTGCAGCAGCAGGGGCAGCAGCAGCAGCAGGGGCAGCAGCAGCAGCTGCAGCAGCAGCTACAGCAGCAGCGTCGACAGCAGCAGCAGCAGGGGTCAAACGGGGCCCGTGGACAGGGACGCAGGCAGACCCCCTCTGCCCCTCGACCCAGCCCAGTGACACAGACCAGAAGAACTGGTGGTGGTGGTGGTGGCGGCAGCAGCAGCTACTGGTGGCAGACCAACTCTGGCTCATGGGCGACCGCACGACCCCACGCGTCTGCCCCGGCCGCGCCGCGACCCCAAGTGGCCGCACCTCGACCCCAAGTGGCCCCCCCGCGACCCCAAGTGGCCCCGCCGCGACCTCAAGCGGCCGCACCTCGACCCGTGGCCGCACCGCTCCCCGCGCCCCGGACCCAGACGGCCACAAGCTCAGCAGCTGCAGCAGCTTCAGCAGCAGCAGCAGCAGCCACGGCCCCGGCGCCTGCACCGCCCCGCAACGCGAGACCCGCCGAGACGCCGGCATCCGTGGCCATACAGGACGGGATGACTGGGAGACAGCAGCAAGGGGGGATGCCGAGGGTGCAGGGGGTCCCCGAGGGGACACGAGCCGGTCAGGGCGTGGGGGATGACCCCAACTCCAACACGTACCGCCACGAGGAGAACCCCTACTACAGGAACCCCTACCCGCCCTTCCTCAGCAACCGCGTGCCGCCCCGGACCCCGCAGAGAACCCGTAAGAAGTTTACCTGCGTTAGGGGGGGGGGGGCGGGAGGGGTGTTACAGGGAACTTGCAGGGGTTGGTGTAGGGGGTTCTAAGTCAGGTGGGTTGTGTAGGGGTTCTAAGTGAACGGGGTCCGCGTAGGGTTCTAAGGGGGTCCGTGTAGGGGTTCTTAGAAATTAACCCCGAGGGGGGCTGTCCCCCGACTCACACCCATTGCTGAATGCTGAACTCCCCCCCACCACCACAACTCCCCTCTGCTCAATTCTCCGATGTGTTTGTCGGGTTGTTCGGCACGACGTCTGACGTTTCGCTGCACGTGCCGGGTAAACTTCTTCAGGAACTGAATTTCAACGTTCGGGAATCGTTCCGAACAACAGACGGAAACATATCGGGCAGCACACGCTGCGTAGCTGTATTGCCCCTATGGCATTCTTGTAGTCGGGAGGTCTTATAGTCTATGGTTCTTATAGTTTATTGTTCCCACTGGCAGAGCCAGTGGGGGGGGGGGGCACGTGCCCCCCCAATGATCCGATCGAAATCCCTAATTTCGATCGGATCATTGGGGTTTATTAGTAATAAAGCGGAATTTTGCGCCCCCCACTGCCACTGTGTAGCATATTATTACGTGCCAGGGACTCTATGAGATTATAGTCTGAGTCCATAATTGGCAATAAGTAACAGCAAAGAGGTTATAAGTGTCTCACAGAATTGTGCGCAATTGCGTATGCAGGGCACGACTTCCCTGAAGGCATTCACCTTCAGCGAGCGCGATACCGATCACACGACGCGGTTCGAATTCGACCCTCGATCGATGGCTGCGCCATCGCCACACATGCGTCGAATAAAAAGCAAGGGACAAGTCCTTACTTACTAACAACTCCTTACTTACTAATAACTCCTCTATCATTTTTCATTGCTGGAGGGGTTGCCCCCCCGACCTGAAAATCCTGGCTCCGCCATTGATTGTTCCCATATTCTTTGGGTCTTTCGGTATTGTTCTCATAGTCTAGGGTTGGTATAGTCTATTGTTCTTATAGTCTATTGTTCTTATAGTCTAGGGTTCTCATAGTCTAGGGTTTAACACGTAGGCTTTCGCGACCAATATTATTCATAATCTCTGGAGCCGCGTGCGGCTCTTCAAGGACGAGTTCACGACGTTATGAATCAAGGACCCCACCGTCTCGCATTGACCACAGTGAACTGTGGCTCTTGAAATATTGCGGGGTTTTTTTCCGAATTCGACAAAAAATGCTTGTTGTTATTTTGGTTGCCAACCCCTGGTCTCGGGTTATTAAAATCGTGTTTTTGCACGACCGGCGACGGCATGAAAACCGGTAAATGCCGGTTACCGGTTTGCTGCGCTATATAACAGATATATCTAGAGACATACAGTTAAGCATACCGTGGCTGCGAAACGAAGGCTGCTGCTGCCACAGTGGTGGTACAATAGTGTAATGGTCAGCAACAAACTGGACTTACAACGTCCAGAGGTCACCGGTTCAACTCAATCTCCGGGCGCGGCATTTGAAACAATGGTGGTGGCAGTTGTATTTTGTTTTTATTTTGTTTTTATTATCCCTCCCGCCCCACCGTCTCTGTCCGGCCTCAGCAGTACGTGGTGGGTACCCTCACCTGGCGCGTGTTACGGCCCTTTACTCGTTTTGCACCACGGGGGGTGTGCGCTCGAACAGAACGCAAGACGGACAACATCGCATCTCGCACTGTGACTCATCCTGGCTTTAGCGGTTTGGATAGCACGGCGTCGTTCGTTCGAGAGAGGCCTCTCTCGGTGTGCAAACGCAGTCGTCTGTGGCGGCAGTACACCAGCATTGCGGTTCAAGGGAGGGCTTGACTTCTTCTGCTGATGAGAGACACCGACCGAATGTCGAGACTGGTTCAGAGTAGGGTTTTTTTTTGTTGGTGCTTTGTGTTGAACCAATTGGTGCTCAAACGAAAAAAAATTCACTGCCAGTACAGAAGGCCGTGGCGACTTATGGGATGTGTAAACTAAATACTTGTATATTTATCAGAATTAATATTTATACTGGAGGAATCCGATGAGCAACAAAGCTCTTTTTAACACGTCGGCTTTCGCGACCAATATTATTCATAATAAACGTTTTTTAATTAGATCGCGTTATTTTATAAATAACCCAAAAACGTTTATTATGAAAGCTCTTTTTCACAGATGTCCAGTATATATGTTTTTTCGTTATGTGGAAAACACAGTTATGGGGAGGGAGTCGGAGTTGCCTGCTTGTTTATGCCATTAACATCTGTTTAGAGTTTGACGTCCACTCTTGTGCCCCCTAATGACGTCTTCGATGTCCCCCCATCCTCCACCCCCACCCCAGAACACGAACTCGCGATGCTTGTGCGGGGGCACGCGCAAGGGGGTCCTGCTGCAGAGTATCCACGTGTCCGTGTAAGGGGAGTTGTTTGTGCAAATGGGTCCCTGTGTAGGGATATGAGTCAGCGTTAGGAAACCGTGTTCGGGATGGGGGTCAGTGTTAGAGATTGAGGAGACAGTGTGAGGGGTAAGAGGAGGCAGTGTTACAGACAGGAATTAGAGTTACGGATAAGAGTCGGTGGTAGGGATAGGGAGTCAATGGCTGAGATAGGAGGCAGTGTTAGTTATAAAAGGTCTGGAAAAGGGGTCCGTTTCGGTTTGTGGATTCTGTACAGGAAGTACAGGCAGGGGGTGTCCTCGTAAGGATCCGCATAGATGCGTACCCCCTTGATGAGAGGGGTCACATTGCGGGGTCTGGGCAAAGGGTTCATACAGGGGGTTGGGCATCCTTGTGCTCGCCTGAATCTGCCTGTCACGGAGACCGTGTCCGTGCCCTTCGTGACCCCGTGCCCTTTGTGACCCAATGACCCCGTGCCCCCCTAGCTCTGCCTGACCTGGTCCCGGACCCCTACTACATCCAGGTGTCCACCTACATCCAGCGCGCTCACCTCTACTCCCTGCGCTGCGCCGCCGAGGAGAAATGCCTGGCCAGGTGAGGGGGGAGGGAGGGTGGGGGGGGGAGGAAATGGTTGGGGGGCTGGGGGGGAAACCCGACAAGGGACACTCACTGACAGCGCGTCTCCCACCTGCTCCCCCGCTCTCCCTGTTGACCCTCTCCCGCCTCCTTCCCTCTCCCCTTTCCCCCCACTCCGTCTTTCCTCGCTCCCACCTGCTTCTCAACTCTCACCCTCTTCCCTGATCCCTGTTCTTCCTGCTCCCACCACCTCTTCCCGTTCCTTCCTCCTACCGTATATCCTCTCTCCCTGTTTCCCCCCCCCGTACCCCCCCCCCCCCAGCACGGCGTACCGCCCCGAGGCGGCTGACTACGACGTGCGTGTCCTCCTGCGCTTCCCGCAGAAAGTGAAGAACCAGGGCACAGCCGACTTCCTGCCCAGCCGCCCGCGCGAGGCGTGGGAGTGGCACGCGTGCCACCAGTGAGCCGCACTCCGACAATCGTGCGCCGCGCCGCGCCAACAACCCCACCACTACACGACAGCACAGACAAAGATCCCCCGTGTAGCCTTAACAGACTGTTGGGGCAAGTGCTGTTAGCGAGCACCTATGAAGGCCGGAACCGCACACGAGGGGGTGGGTGGCCTGCACATCGCCTGGCCGCCTTTGTCTCCCCAGTGGCGATGATTTTACACACCGCATCAGGTACTCATTTGAGGCTGAGTCGTCCTAGGGGCGCCCCAGGACCGATTCAGATAATCGTCACTGGTGGTGGCCGTGAGCGGGAATCGAACTCGGGTGGCCAGGTTCGTAGCGCAGCGTAGCGCTAACCACTACATTACCGCTCCCCACAGCAAAGACAAAAGATCCCCCGTATAGCCTAACAGACTGTCGGGGCAAGTGCTGTTAGCGAGCACCTATAAAGGCCGGAACGGTACACGAGCGGGTGGGTGGCCAGCACCACGCCCGACCACCTTTGTCTCCCCAGTGGCGATGTTGACTACACACTGCACCAGGTACTCTTTTGAGGTTGAGTCGACTTAGGGGAGGCCCAGGACCGATTCAGATAATCGTCACTGGTGGTGGCCGTGAGCGGCAAATCGAACCCGGATCGCCGGGTTCATAGTCCAGCACGCTAACCGCTACACTACTGCTCCCCACAGCAGCACACCACACTCACACGCACATTCTCTCCTTCACACGTGCCGTCAGTGAGTGCGGTGCACAGCCATACTTCACAGATCATGTATCGTGCCCGATCAATACCTCGCCAGTACCCTGCCACAGCGATAACTCACCACACATGCCACAACACCGCAGCGCACCACACACACACACCTCGCACGTGCCGCCAGGAATCGTAGCAGCCTACTCACCATACTGAACCAACATGAGACCTCGCCACGCCACGCCTCACCAATTCATATGAATACCTCATGCGTGCCATCAGCCAGGGCACAGCCTCATTCCCCATACTTCACCAAAAACGGTACCTCGCCAAGCCCCACCACTCCTCACCGCACCGCACCTCACCAAATATTTTGGTTCTTAGTTTCTCGCCCAGTAGTTTCCGGAACGCTACTGGGCAGGCTTGAAGTTGGGATTATTAGCGAAAGACACTGCCGCTAGAGTATTGGGTGCTGTTTTCCATAGTAACCCTTTATTATTGCACCCTACATTAATCTATAATCCTGTGAACAGGTTTAGGACAAAATAAGGTGAGGTTGATGTGGCGCGTTTGAGTAATTTCCCAACAACATTCGGGACTGTTCCGGCTGAATTTCAGCACTGCTGCTACCTCACCAGTTATCCAGGACGCCAACAAATATCACGCTTGCCTCACCATGTCGCCAGTACCTCACCAGTACCTCACTCCACCCACACACGCATGCTACCAGTGAGGGCAGCAACTCACCATATTTAACCAATAACAGACCACACCTCACCGATACCTCACCACGCCTCCTTCCTCATAGAGTTACCACCTGTCCTGATTTTCCCAGGATCGCCCTCTTGTTGAGATTGGTCGCTGCTGCTGCTGCCACTGCCATCCTAGGAAATCTATAACTCTTCCGAGGACGTCGAAAGCCCCAGTTTGTGTAGATTTCTTAACAATAACGATGACGTTGGCAGTGACGGTGGTGGTGGTACGTCACTCCAGACATTGCATTCACGCTCTCTTCTCCGCTAGTGTGAGATATTCTTCCTCTGCTTATGACAGGCACCGGTGTTTTTGAGAGGTGGCAACCCTAACTACTTCTCCGCAACTCACCACGCCTCACCATTTCCTTGCGAGCGCCCCATCTCACCCAATAACACCAACCGCAATTCCCACCACACCCCTCACCACGCCCTGACCACACCTCACCACACACCTCACCACACACCTCACCACACCCCTCACCACGCCCTGACCACACCTCACCACACACCTCACCACACATCTCACCACACATCTCACCACACACTTCACCACACACGTCACCACACACCTTACCACGTGTCAACCACACCCGTCACCATACCGCTCACCATATTTCACCGACTCCCCCGACGCCCCCCTCCCCCCGCACCCCACCACAGACACTTCCACAGCATGGACGAGTTCAGCCACTACAACCTGCTGGAGGCCGGCTCGGGCCGCAAGGTGGCGGAGGGCCACAAGGCCAGCTTCTGCCTGGAGGACACGACCTGTGACTACGGCTACCGCAAGCGCTACGCCTGCACGGCGCACACGCAGGTGACCCGCCGGCCATCTGCCGTCCGCTGTGGCCTCTCGCACACGTGTGCACGCGTGCGCAGTGGTTAGAAAATTGCGCTACAAACCTAGCATCACGATTTCGATTGCTACTCATGGCCAGCATTGTTGACAAATACCTGAACCTCCCCTAGGTTCACTCAGCCTGAAAAGAGTACCTGGTGTGCGTTTAAAACATGAGCACTCGGGAAACTAAGGTGGACGGGTGTGATGGTGTGATGCTGCCCACCCACCCCCTGGTGTGCCGTGTTGTCCTTCAGGCTATACGGGGTCTTTGTTGAAACAGGGAAATGGTGCCAATGTGGGCAAAGTGAAGGAGTTACCTTACCTAGGCAGTGTGCTTATAGCCAGCTCTGGTTTAGCAACATCGGTTTCATTTTGAATCAATTTAAGCGGAATAACATTTTCATCAGTTTCGTAACGCTGCGTGGAAGCTACCTGGCCGATCTCTTCACACAAAGTTCTATGTCCTCTCTGCCACAGTTAAGCCCTCCCTTCTCTATGCTTGGGAATACCTGGACCCCTTGACTTGAAAGAGTCAGGCTCGCCTGCCTCTGATCCTCCCTGGGTTTAACCAGATTGGATTGTGTGAGGAGCTCCCAAATCCACGAAAAAACTGGACACAGTCCCATCAATGAGCTCCTCCCGCAGGCGAGGCTACGTTGGCTGGGTTATGTAGCCCGCATGCACAGCCTGCACATGCCCAATAAGCTTCTGTTTGACCAGATAGAGGAGGCTAAACGGGCATGGCATGGGCTGCAGAATAGCATTGATGACCGGTACCAGCGGTGTCAAGATTGGACTCTATGGAGGAGGCTCTGAAAGGACACTGCTGGGCATTTGGAGGCAGTCGACCTCCAACAACAACGGAGGACGGAGGAGAGACGCTCACAACAACGAGCGGAGTGCCGGACGGCTACAATGCAGCGAGTTGGCAAAGTGTGGAGCATAGGTGGTGCATCTGCCAGACATGCCAGTCAGTTAACCCATGGCACCTGGGTATGTCCCGTGCACCTAGCCTGATGGTGGATGGTGCTCGTTGTTGTTTATCTCTCTGTATCTCTCTCTTCATATCTCCGTGTGTTGTCTCCTCTCCCCCGTGTCTCCCTGCCCCAGGGTCTGAGCCCCGGCTGCTACGACACCTACAACGCCGACATCGACTGCCAGTGGATCGACATCACCGACGTGCGGCCCGGGAACTACGTGCTCAGGGTGAGCGGCCGCCCCTGCTCCCCCGGATCCCCGCCTGCTCCCATTGCCTCTCCCTGCTCCCCCTTGACCACCACCCGATCCCCCTTGCTTCCACGAACAACCCAGTGCTCCCCTCTGCTATCCCCCTGATCCTCCTTGCTCTCCTCTGCTACTCGTCAATCTGCCCCTACAGCCGCTTACTGCCTCTGGCTCCCTCCGGCTTCCAATATCTCCCCCCCCGCCCGCCCCCGCTCCACTTTCACGTGTCCACGCGTGCCGCCGCTCGGGAGGCGACGTCGGGCGACTACACCAGCACCGTTACATCGGCAGCCGCGTGGGGGGGGGGGGTTTCCAGCCTTCGCGAGGCGCGATCGTCAGGGCCGGCCGCTACTAGCGAAGGGAGTTGACGAACCACCACAGACGTGGCCGATTAGAACTTGCGTGCGATTAACCTGCTCGGGCAATCGAGTCATCCCAGGGTTGACAACCTGTCCAACCCAGTGTAAGAGCAGCAGGGGATGGTGCTCGGTGCTGTCGGGGGGCTGCTGTGCACGGGCGCTGCCAGTGAGAACGCCCGCAGTGCGGCGGATGCGGCCGGTGCGGGAGGAATGATGCTGGAAGCTGTGGGATGTGCGGTGTCTGTACAAAGTCCAGGAGCGGAGGCGTAGGAGAGCACGGTTGGCGATGTGGGGCGCTCGGTTGGTGCATGGCAGTGTGCACGCGTGCGTCTGTATGTAGGCTTCAGTGCGTGTGCGTGCACGCGTGCATGTGTGTGTAGGCCTGCGTGTGTGTGTGTGTGGGGAGCGGTAGTGTAGCG